>NC_058115.1:8045000-8285000 GCF_914725855.1 Thunnus albacares
AAGTGTGCATTTTCTGGGAGACATAAATCCCCTCTAATTATTTCCCTAAATGAGTAAGGAGGTGGAAAGCCTATTTGCAGACCCTGAGACATATTAGGCTGTGTGTGTGTGTGTGTGTGTGTGTGTGTGTGTGTGTGTGTGTGTGTGTGTGTCCTTGGTGTAGAGCCAACACACTGACAGCTTAGATTTATAGGTTTAATTGCCATAGGTAACCATGCAGTCAAATAAGCTCTCAGAGATATGGTTCAGCATCACACACACACACACACACACACAAAAACACACATGTACACATGCAAAGAGCTCAAAATGTGGACACACACACATATACATTGCAGCAATAAGTGTCCATTAGCCCCAATGGGAAATCTGACCTGACTCCATGAATACACACACATACACACACACACGTAATTATAGATGAAGATCATGATGACTTTAACATATTACTATTGTCCATTATTTAAATTGCTGTAAGTAAGTATCCACTCAACAGCTCAGCTAAAACACACCACCATTTATCCTTTGTGACGTTTCAAAAGTGTGTTTAGACAGCTGGATGGAAACACAGCTAATGTAGCATGCGGACCAGAGCCTCATGCATACTGCTGGTATTGACTTTTACATGTGGACTGGCACTGTGATCAAGACGAGCGATGTGTGAGAGAGAGTTCCCCTGCGAGACTCCGGCTGAGCGGTCCCACCACGCCGACACATTTTTAAAGTTGTAAAAAGCTCATTATTCAGCCCCATGTTATATTCTTACAGACTATCTGAATAAAAAACTTCTGCTTTGGTCTCTTCCATAAAAAAAACATCTTGTGCTTTGATTTAGAAGCAGAGAGTTGATTTTAAATGGATATATATTTAAATCAAAAGGAGGTTTTTTTAGATAGTGTGGAGTCAGAATTGTGGCTGCAGCTCTTTGGAAGTATAACACGGACTAATGAGAGGAGGCGGATAAGTAAACCAAAGCTATCAGTTTTTAAAATAAATAGGCTGACTGTGAATGTGAACGGGCAGGGGTTTTTTTTATTCAACCTGGCTACATACATTTTATCAAATGCAAAATACTGAGTTACACAAAGTCTATTTATATCAAATAAACCTACTTAAACAGCTTTTCCCCGAAGATGTCAGGAGCCTGAGGGGCTTCAAATAAATTCATTACAAACAGAAACAGATCAATGACAACAACATTTTAAGATTAAAATGAAAACATATTAATATAACGTAATTAATTGAAAGTTGCCATTGGTTAGTGATGTCCTGCAAAGCCACAGTGTAGCTATGTTAGCAGTATAACTATGACCTTATATTAACTCAGGACCTGCTGACTCTTGAGATAAGCTTTATTTTCAAGCTGTTCTCTCTCAGAGGAGCCGCTTCAACATTCTGCAAGAAAACTAAAGACTTTATTTTTATCAATAATACATTTCAATCCTACACTGGACTGAAGTCCAGCTCTCTGTTGTCATACAGCCCTGCATACAACAGTAATCTGTGAGATTGTACTCCTGGGGAAAGGCAGCTTTCTTCTTGCGGATTAGAATCAGGTGCATTTTAAACTCCCAATCAATCAATCAATTGTCCACCTGTCTTGTAGTTGTCTGTCGTCCAGGTGCTCCACAGTAAATTAGAAACACTCAGGTCATGAGAACACCGTGGTGACTGATTTTGAGCTGCCAAAGACCAAAGTTGACAATTGTGAGAGAAACGGGAAATCTTTGGTTGTCAATCAGAAACGCTGGTCTTAGATCACACTGTGAGACAAGTCCACTAACTGCCGATTTTGAGATTTTGAGCTTTGGCAACCAAAGTCAGGCCATGTCAAAATATGACATGAAATGACGCAGGAATACACTGGTGAGCTGGCCTAACGCTATTGCTAACATGCATGTTTACCTCAAACTCACTTTGTAGAAATGCCATTTCATCTTAACCCTGTTTTCCCTGATCACACCATGGTGCACACTCTGCTCCTCTTTTAGAGTCTCCATCCACTCAAAAATGTGTTTTTCTTTTTGTTCCTTCAGTTGGATGTTTGAGCTTCGCTGTGCAGAATGATGTCTGTGCAGAGTTTAACACTAGAAGGCTGTTTTTACATTCATCTGCTGAAAATGGAAAAGTTTTTCTTCTTCCTTAAATCTGAGTTTAAGGTGTGAACCTACAATCATGATTTGTGACATCACAACTACTTTGGAGCCAATCCTGGTCCAATATTCAACTTACACAAGTGTGATGTGGAAACTTGAAGCCTCCAGTGCACAAACACTGTGAACGAACTTTACAGTGAAGGATGAGACATCTTGTGTCCAGCTGTTATTATTATTCCAAGCATTTTATATTTTTTATATATCATAAAACATGTGTGGAGGGGATCGTTAAGGTTTTTTGATTCATAGACGTGTCAGTGCATTGGCCAAAGGTTGTTTATTGTTGTTTATTAACTAATGACATGAGTTAAAGTATATTATTTTGTTTGTTTTACACCATAGGGTGATGATTCACCAGACGTTCGTCACACCATCTGGTTTAAAATTGGTATTGTACAGTCTGACACATATTGTAACTAAGACCTGGTGAGATTGTTGTTATCACACTACGGTATAGGCACCTTTAGGTTCAACTTGCTAAATGTTAATGTGAAAAAAGCAAATTTTTATTTTTATGTTCTTATTTTGCAGCTTAAATTGTACATGATTATACTGATATAGAAAACTGGGGAAAAATCACAATGGAGGAAACATTTTAACATTAAATTCTTAACATGTGGGAGGGGGATAATTTCTCTATTCAACGTCTTTTTTTTTTCTTTTTTTTGGATTATATTTTTTTCATCTCATACTCCAAACAGTCACTTGCTATTGCTATAATTGACATTTCACAGAAACTGCATTTTACCTCATTTTCAACACCACAGGTCTCCCTCACCAGTAACCACCAAAGAGCTGATTACAACCATTCAACTTCATTAAAAGAAACCCACTCAGAAAAATCCATTCCCTCCGTCTCAACGTACAGAGAGGCAATATTAATAGACTGCCCCTCCCCTCATTCTTTAAAATGTGTTTAAACGTGATTTTGTTAAAACAGAGTTTTCTATTCGACTCTGCGGTTCACAGCTCCAGAGGCGCTAACGAGGGAAGAGCTCGTCAGCTCTAATTGAATGACTCCTGATTAAACTGGTTTCACACTGGCAGCCAACATATCACATCTTGTCTTACTTCTAATTGGCTGCTTCCTTGGTGCTTCACGTGCTCTGGAGATACAGACGTCTACATTCTGGGTCAGAAGAGACGGTGGAGCATAGAGACAAAGGCGTGTTTGAAGAGATGGAAACACATTGGTTTTCATTAGAGGATTAAAACACACATTATCCTGCTAATAAAGGTGATGACATCTTGTATTCTGTGGACATTTTCCCCTGTCAAGTGTCAGTAATTATATAAGTTGAGTTAAAGGTGCTGTGCACCCACACAGGTGTTTGTAATAACTCTGACTGATTAGACCACTACTCAGGTTGACGCTGGGTGGTGATTGCTGGGTAAGTTTATATAAGGTAAGCAGACTCCATGTAGAATGGAGGGAGAGTCGGGGTAATGTCAATAAAGCACGGTCTGCAAATGCACACAGTGTTCTAAGTCTAATCAGGCAACATATGGGTGTAACATGGGTGTGTTCAGTTCAGTTTTACTGTTCTTCTGTCTTTCCTTATTTTTGTGATATAAAACATCACCATGAATATATGACGTATCTGCCTCTAGTCAACCTGCCAAGTGTTTTGCAGAACATTTGTCTGCACTTTTTCTTTTTTAACTTTGGAGAGAGTCAGGCCAGCTCTTTCTAGCTGCTTCCAGTCTTTATAATAATGTAGGCTAGTTGACCAGCTTCTCATGTAACTCAGAAAGAAAGAAAATAAACATACTTGATGTTATACGTTTAATCTTTGTCTAATCTCTCATTAAAATAATAATTAATAGTGAGATTTGTAACATACATTTGGTATGTTCTCCTTCATCTTGAAAGGTTTACCAGAGAGATCAGTTTAAGTTAACTGATTATTTTTTTCTCACTGCATATTTGTTGCAAAAGTCAAAGTTTAGCTTGTGTTGGTGTTTTCACATTTGTTCACTCAAAGAAAAACAGCAGAAGTTTATTCAGTTACTGGACAGTCTTCATAATTACAGCTGCTGTTAAAGAGTTTTCTAACAGCAGGCGTTTTGTCTTGTCAATCACAGGTGTAACTAATAACATTAATTATAGTTTCATTAGGTGTTGGGGTGTTAGGGCCTTGCTGTTGTGCATCCTGGTTCACTAACATGGTTTACTGACACACCTGTATGGAATGTAACCATAATTAATGTCACTGGTTACACCTGTGCTTATATGACAAGTCACATGGTCTATAGCCTCCACCTTTTACATGCAACAAAATAAACATGCCAATGGTCCATCATGTCCGTTTAGAGCAGCACTGATGAGAATACATTTATCAATGACAATGTCAAGCTAAGATGATAGCTAATTAAAGCAGATCCGTTTTTAAAGCTCAGATTTTGCATACGGCTAAAATCATGTGAAAGGAAACGTAGGTTTTATGTCATTAATTATTCCATCAGACATCATGTCAAAAATGCAGTGGCTACTTTATGCTTATTGAAAGACTTCTGTATCAGCTGTGACATTATGGTCTCAATGGATATTCATGTTCCAATTAGTACATTACATTCACATTAACATGCAAACCATGATTTATTCTTTGACCTCAGTCCATTACTGTGGAGAAAAAGCTTCTTGACTGTAAAATTTCTGATGAAGCTTCCTGTTATAGCATACTATAACTTCCCCTCAGTATGTCTCTCTACAAGCTAAAATGGCTGAAGAAAATACTGTAAGCAGCCAAGTAGCCTCAAAATTAGAAGACGACCACGTGTAGAGAATTAATTTGGGTGTTAAAGAAGCGTTCTGGTGAAAAACAGCTCCTCTGAGAAAAGGCTCTGAAACCACTTCTTCAAGTCTTTGGGGGGCAGAGTGCAGTACAGTTTGTTTACTATTCCTGGATTCATTCACACACAGTAAACACACACACACTCTTCACACACACCCTTGAGATGAACCTCAGTCATGATGCAGCTGAGCTAAGCTGTTTTTACACACATACACACACTCTCTGTCTCTAATGTAATTGTGTATGTCGCCAGCGTTAACAGAAAGGCAGTGTGACCTACCAGAATATGAACCCATAGCAGTAATGCGATTACCACTGTATGAAACATAATGATAGACGATGAGAGTGAGACAAAGACAGAGTGGATTGGAGAGAAAGAGCAGGTGAGATGGAGTGAGGAAAAAAAAAGAGAAGGTAGTAACAGAGGAACAGAGGAAAAAAAAACAGCAGGTAAACAGTAATGTAATTGCCATTAGATCAATTTGATCGTGGTCAGAGATCACTGCTTGCAATAATAAATATTGATCGGATAAAACCACTGAGGCAGATATATGGGCTGACATGAATACAGGCAGAGTAGAGGAGTGCGGTTACAGCTGCACTGACTCAGACTTTTACTTCCATTTCAAAACATGAACATGAAACTCAGGCTGAAGGGCGTCTGGTGAGCTGCCAGTGAGAACACCAACCCACAAAATGCTCCAGGAGTGCTGAAACTAAACTGAGCTATTTTACTTAAAGCAGCTATAATCAATATTTTTATATTAACAATGAATGAAATAATAATGTTTAACCTAAAAGGGGTTGCTTGTCGTGATGAACCTACAAAGAATTATCACACAACTCCACAAAGCTTTGTAATGTTTTTACTTATTGTCTTGGTTTTACTGCCCAAACTTTACTAGTGTGGTTGACTCTCACAGCTCTCAAAGTGAGGTTTTTGGTCGCAGCAGTTCAGTGAAAAAAAAACTCTAAAACCTCACTCTGCAAGCTGAAATGGCAGAGTTAACACCTAGCAGGTGGACATAGTGGAGCATTCACCTAATGACAGTGTAAGTCTTTTAAGCAAATGCCCAAAAAGCTCCTCTGTTTACATTGGTTTCTTTTGACAATGACCACAATTGTTCCCCAATTTTAACCAAGTGGTTATTATTTTAACCATGACAACAAAGTGTCCACTAACCTTGACAAAGTGGTTATAACTGGAGCTCGACCACTAGATCAGCCAGGCTGATGTATCAGGCAATATTAGGTCACTATTGGTATCAGTCAGCTGGTAAATGACAGGAAATTAAAGTACAGAAATGCCAAAGATATGTTTTGACAGTGTTATCATTCTATAGTTTGTTCACTAGAGAGTAGTGACGAGTTTATTTTTCTATATTATATATTATATTATATATTTGTTATTGTGTTGTGAAAAGAAAATTAATATTGGCTGATATATCATTGGCAGATTTTTTAAACCCTCAAATATCAATATTGATATCAGCCTTGGGCTATAATTTTAACCCAAACCAACTTTCACTAAACCTAACCAAGTCTTGTTACCTAACCAAGTTTTGTGCCTAAACCTAATCAGATCTTAAAGAATAAGAAGGGCAATTTTCAAATCTCATGTGCAGAGCCAAACCAACAATGAACTCATTCTACTTACAAATATTGAGTGTGCACCCAATGCCTGATACATCAAAACCACTGAATACCAAAACTATTGAAAACACGTCAGTGAGCCACACTGTTGAACTGGGTGACATGTTCCTTCGCCTGATGACAGTCACATACATGTAGTTTGCAGATGCCATCGCACTTGTGCAGGAATTCATTTCTGTTTACAACGGAGCTTCACCAGCTTGTGCTACATATCACAGCCTCTTGACTTTATACATTGTAAATTTCTCAAAGAACTTTAGTAGAAAGTCAAGAGGATATGTAGCACAAGCTAGTGAACCTTGTTGTCAGATCCCAGAGGCAGGAATATGTTGTGTTGTGCATCTTCATCATACAAACAAATCAGGGACCAATTCCTAACAACATTACTCCATAGTACTACTTGTGTTCAATAACTATTCAGGACACCTTTAAAAGGTGATTATTTGTTAGTGTTGTGTTCAGTTTGTTTCCACTGTCCCCAAAGACCAAAAAAGAAATCAATTACTGCAGGTTTAAGTTGGCCAACAAAATCAAATGCTGCTTGTCTTCATGTTTTGCAAATATGTATTTATCATAAAACGATCCGTCATACTGATGCAGTCACAAACAGATCATAAGGAAATGTACAACTGAGCCCACTGAGTTCAAACTGAATATTGATGTGTTCAGAGAAGGAGAGCTAAATGGAATAAAAAGCGGAGAAGAAATTATTGAAAGAGGTGAAATTGGCAGGGGAGACATGTCAAGTGCTTCCCTGGTCTTTGGACGATTTTTGACTTTTCATTTATAGCATACAGACTTCACTCCAAGCCTAGTTCTACACATGGTTCTGCATGATTGCTTGGGAATTGAAAATGGTAAAAAACTCAAAAGGCGTGAGACTGAATTCATACTATATTTCAAAATGCAATTACAAGGCTTTTAACGGTTTGTGTTGCCCGGACAAACAGACTCCGGAATCATGCACAAATTAGCAAGTGTTCAGGTCGGTCCAAATTCTTCCAGTGACAGAGAGCAAGTGTCTGCATTCTCTGCTCCAGAGGAGAAGGAAGAGAGAAAACACCAAATAGACTGGCGAGGTCCCTGAGGAGCCCACCAGCCCCCTCACCACACTGCAGCTTAACACTTCTGCTGTGGGTGAGCACAAAATGCATTACAACAGAACGGTGGGTTGTGTGTGTGTGTCTGTGTGAACAGACAGCAAAGTGTGCACCGTTTCTGCAGGACACACAGGAATACACACAAACACTGGAGGAGGTTGTGATCTTAAGTTACTAAAAAGCACAAAGTCAACTTCTGCTGCTGAACATTCCACAAAAAATGTTTATTTTTTTTTTACAAACCAATCGAAACCAAGACATAAATATATTAACAGTGTGTCCTTGCCAAGCTTGAGATTTGAATTATTTCTACAGCATTTATTTTTTATTTTCCCTTCAGAAATTTGGAGCTCAGGCTTGAAAACTGCTCTGATGCAACTGAGCTTATTTTCCACTGTCAGTGTCTGTATGGACACTTTATTACTGATTACATCCACTGTTCCAGAGATATTAAATATATTACAGGACCCCAGGACATCAGCAAACCACTGGAAAAACAAAATCAACTGTCACAAATGCAATGAGGTCAACAGGGGAAGACGTACAGTTCTCTGAATACCTTTTAAGGTGATGATGTGGTTGGTCAGTTTTCCTATTTTGAACTTGGCAAAAACGAGCAGATTCAATTTCTCAAGAATGCTTCAACATACTGGCGTATGATAGCACCCCGCTGATTACATGATTCAGCTGCCTCCCATTAACATGAAGCCAGTGCGGCCTACAATAAAAGTCGACAGACCAAATCCCTCAATTTACTGTTGGACCTGAAATTCAAGCTGAAATTGCTTTCTTCTAAATTACCACAGTACAAAATGTTCACGCATTGGAACAAGCAGTAAAACGTAGCTGCACTCTGTTTCATTTGCATTGAATTATTATGGGTGGGCTTTTACTCACTTCATTTTGGGTCCACAAATTGATCTGAACTGAACTGTTTACAATGAGGGAGACAAATAGCTGCAAGTGACATCAAGTGCAAATAGAAATGTCATATTGTTTAGCGCTACAGTACAAAAATATGCAAGTCCCTTTTAGCTGTCTGACTTCAAAGTGGAGACTACACCTGGAAACGCTCCCTAAAGCAGACTGGATGATCAATAGTACACTGAAGAGCTCTTGTTCCAAAAAGAGAAATTTGTGTCGCTATTAATCAAGTGAGGCATTCTTCAGGTTTTTTTCAATATTCCTTCAGATGAAAAGCCTTTTTGGGAAATAACAGCTTGTAAAATATGATGTAATATTTTTTACTGAGACAGCAGTAAAGTCACAGCTAATCAGAGCTGTCCTTCAGGAGTTCATGCCGAAATAAAGGTTACTTGGTTCAGCTGGCCAGACATCTGTGTGGTGGCAATTAAATGTTTATGGGAAAAAAAACAATTTGATATTTCTTTGCTGTGAGAAAGATTCAAAAATATGCCACTCTCATGTCTGTGCACTAAATACGATATGAGCTAGCTGGTGATTAGCTTAGCATAAGGAGGGGAAGCAGGGAGAAACAGCTAGGCAAATTTGAAAAAAGATCCATCTACCAGCATCTCAAAATTTTACTTAACACATTTTGTCACAACTGATAAAACTTCACAAGGAGAAAAGTAAAAACTACATCATTGTGGCTCCACAGGGAGACGCGTGCTGAATCCATTTCTTGACTAGACGAGGCGATTTTCTAGAAACTCAACATGTCATTTTACATTTTTGCTTTTGTACACATTAGGCAAACAAGGTAAAACATGTTAATTAGTTGAATTAAGAGGTGCTGGCAGGCACATATTTTAAACTTTGGACAGAGCAAGGCTAGCTGTTTCCCCCTGCTTACAGTCTTTGTTAAGCTAATTGCCTGCTCGCTCTAGCTTCATATTTTGTGTACAGACATCAGCGTGGACTCAATCTTCTCATGTAACTCTTGGAAATAAAGTGAATAAACAAAACATTTCCCAAAATGTCAAACTATTTCTTTTCACTACTGTAGATAATGAGAAATCTGTCTGACAGCTATAATTGGAGTCATTCCAAACTAGAACGAAACGTCCTCCACTCAATGATTACATGAAGGTAAATGGCAGGTGTGAAGAGGCCAGTCCCTGAAAAAAAGGAAACCAATCACTAATTTCTACACTGATATAAATGTTTCCCAGCAGCCCAAACATGAACTCACCTCATGGGTGAAATATTTTGTAAGAAACTGTATGAGTGTTTTTTTTTTTAAATTCACTTTACTTGTTGCAACCCCTCGTCTGCCTGCCAATTACTTCTTAACAAGAACCATAACCTGAAGAACTGAGCCTCAAAGATTAATAGTGATACCACATCTTCCTGAATCAAGTGTAGATTATATTAAAAGAATTTTTTTTTCTCCCTTTCTGTGGGAGATGTGTTTAATCCATCCATCTTCCCTTTGTGCTTGTCCCTTTCCGTCCATCTGTTGTGTTTCATTCTCATCATCACGCCTTCTTTCGACTGCTTTTCATCCCTGCTGTGAGGTAGAGGAGCTGCAGCTTCATTCTCATCTGCACACTCACAGTCTGGACAGCATCCACAATCACACGAGAAGTAAACAAGTAACAGAATGAATGAGTGGAAAATAGAAAATTATGAATCCACATTAGCAGATAATAAAATAACCACAACTTAAATGGTTAGGTTATGTTTCTACTTACATGGGGCAAGTTGGTCATTTTCCTCATTATCACACTGTGGTCAGAGTCATCATAGACATTCTTGTCCTGACCCGGATCATCTGCTAACATGTATAACTCTCCAGCATGGACATCGGTTACATTCACCTATATGAAGAGACAGATGGATGATAGACAAACATAATCTGTTACTGTCACTGCAAATGTCTCCAACATATTGTACCAGACAAGATGGATGGATCCATCATACACAACTCCCCAGCCCGAACCAGATACATTCAGAGAGACGAGTATAATAAAAAGAGACAGATAAGAGAGATGATTTTCATGCTGTGTAGGTGATATTGTATGTTTACAGGGTGAATTCGTACCTGGAATGTTTTGGGGTTGAAGCCCAGCCACAGAGTGTATCTATAGTCCCAGGAGCGTAGAGAGTAACCCATGACCTTTATGTCTTTAAGGTCAGGGAGGTCAGAGTTCACCTAATAGAAGGACATTAAGCTTTAACATCTTAAACACTTTGAAAACCTTTCTGCAGTGCTGTCAAATCTGCATCTGCCAACTCATCCTGCGAGCCAGCCGATGCGCTAATGTCAGGCTGCCAAGCGGTTCCGTACAGAGATTAACCTACAGCGGGTGCAGCGCTCATCAGGATATTTTAATTCAAAGATCTTGTGCTTATAGCTGGCAGCTCTGGAAGGAAGCGCTCAATGCAGAAGGGTCAAAGAGCGACAGTGTAACGACGGATGTGTTAATCGTTCAACATGAGCTCAGTTTTCATGACCTTCACTAATTTAGACAATTAAAATGCAACTTCAAAATCTTCAAAAAAAAAAAAAAAAAGTAACAGTGTGACATGTTTGTATTAGAAAATATGCCTGCTTGCTGATTGATACAACATAATGATTTAACCTTTAGCCAGCTCATGAAAGCTTTTTACTTTGCTTTTCCAAACACTGAACACTCTAGTACCTGTGGTGTATCAGCAGGTCGAGGGTACTGGCTAAAGGATATGGCCTCCTCGTTCTCTCCTCTTTCTCTGTGTCTGAAGGTGTAGGCCAGGTTGTCTCCTTCTGTACACAACTCCTCCTGAAAGCAAGAAAACACAGGAAAGAAACAAAGGAAATAAATGTCAGAGTCTATTAGATCACATTCACGTCAGGCATGTTTGGACCAGTTTATCGAGTGTTTACTTCGATTCATTCAAGTTTGAGCTTGGTTTTGAATCCAGTGTTTTTATTAACATCTGGTGCAGTTGTTTATTACCTACACTGGCTGAACTAAATGCAAGACTAAGTCTACAGGCATGCTAGCAGCACTGTGAGGCTTAGCACTTAATGCTAACATCAGCATGCTAACATGCCTACAACGACAATGCTGACATGCTGATGTTTAGCAGCTACTGTATAATGTTTACAATGTTCACTATCATAGTTTAGCCTGTTAGCATGTTTTTGCTAATTAGCGAGGTATTTGTTCAAAAAACTAAGTATTAAACAAATTCAGATTTTGATTTGATGATTGTGCTGCATGAAAAGTTAAGTGATTATAAAAGTTATTACAATTTGAGGGGAACACTAATGTCTGTAGAAAAGTTCATGGCAATTCATCCAATAGTTGTGGAGGCATTTCACTCAAAACCACAAACGTCAACCTGCTGGTGGTGCCAGATGAAAAGTCAAAGGATCAAAGTCAATAGGATTTATCCTCTGGGGAACATGCATCTCTGTTCAAAGTTTAATGGCAATCCACCCAATAGTTGAAGATATTTTAGTTTAGGCCAAAGTATTGGACCAACCTACGCTGCCATCCTCAGAGCCATGCTGCTAGTGTGGCTAACAAAAAATGCAACAGAGTAAACTTTGCCACCATGGTTGAGACAAAAATCAAGTATTAAGTAGAACCATCACTCATGAATTGATTTTCCCTGAAAACTACTAAGATTCAAAAAATGGCTTAATTATTATCCCATGATACCTGGAAAGAAACATCAGGACATGGTTCAGGTGCTCTCAGGCCAGCCATGTAGGAAATGGTGGGAAAAACATCCACCAGTTCCACCACGTTTCTTATTACTTTTTCATCTAAAAAGAAAAAAAAAAAAAAAAAAAAAAAAGAAAAGAAAGAGAGAGCGGTCAGCCAGTTAGACAAATTCTTACACAGACACAGAGCAAAACAGTCAAGATATCTACTAAATATGACTAGACACCCTGCACTTACATTTCATCATCATTGCACCATTTGCATTTGAAGTAAAAACTGTCCAGAGGCAAAAAATCAAAGTGTATCCCTGTCTAAACACTTTTGAAGCTGAAGTGTATATCAAAGACTTCATTAAAGTCAAGATGGCATATTAATAAATGTTTTAACAAGGTTCATATGAGCAATTATGACCAAAAAAATTTAAATCAAACTTGAGTTCCCCTTTGTGGCTTGATAAACATTGTGTTTTTATATGGAGAAAAGAATTGCACATTTCATGTTATCACTAGAGATGAAATGTTGTCAGTGGTGGGGGCCTTACTCTTAAAGTTGAGTTCTGATTGACTTAAGACATCAATAAAGGGAAAGGTAGACCCTTCCATCCAACCATGGACTGCAGTGACACCAGGAACGTAGAAGATAAGAGGGACCCGTGTAGTCACATCAAAATTTGAATATTTTGCCCATTCGCCGTGCTCACCCAACGACCAACCTGCAACATACACCGAGACAGAGAAAGAGAGATTAACGAGGATGTCAGTCACTGTGTTGGAGAGTATGTACTCCATTGACTGAGCCAGATGAGACAAAAGACAGAATGAACATTACCAAGATGATGTTTTAGATGCAGAGCCAATGCGTTTTCTTGATGTTTTACCAGCCATCTTAAATTTGAAAATGATGGTGTTTGATTGAGCTTTACTGAGTATATATATCGTGAAAAGGATTTACTCAATCATCCTCTACTGAAGGAGACATTAAAGGAAATTGAGTTTCCAAGTCACAAAGTTTAAAAAAGGAGGAAGTGCAGAAAAAGAGCTGGGTTTTTAAGACTGGAGCAAAATTGTGGAGGTGAAGTTTGTATCATATTACGCTGTTACAACACTGCCATCTGGTGGTGAACCACAAACACAGGCAAAACAACCACATGTCTGTAATATCTACTCAAGATTCCTTCATTAACACTCAACTTCCTAAACTATGTGTATTAAAAAGATGATCACTGACAGTTGAGCTTTTTATTTTACTAAATACTGTAAAGAAAAATAATTATGTCAGTGTTTCAACTAGAAAATCAGGCACCAGCAGAATAAAGTCAAGAGCCATTTCCAGTTTTTTCAAAGCATGTGACTACTAACCGTGATCTGAGGCGAACACCACCATGGTGCTGTCAGCCAGCCCCAGCTCATCAAGAGCACTGAGCAGCCGTCCAACCTGAGCGTCCATATAAGACACAGCAGCGTAGTAGTGCTGACGGATACGCAGCTGGAAGATGACACACAGTACTATTAGTATTTGTTTCAAGGAGTAGCAACATGGTTACCAAATTATAAATGATGAGCAGTCACTTCATACTTGGAAGTCTTTAGGGATTGGCCCATAGGGGAAGCTAATGTTGAGTTTTTGGACATCGTCTCTCCTCCTCACATCTGTCCAGGGGTTGTAGGCGACAGGAGGAAGGAGTTTGGGAACATCGGGATCAGGGGCCAGAGTCATTTGATCTATAGGATATAGGCTCAGGTACTCCTGTAATATAAAAACAATATGTTTTAAATAGATGTTAAACAAAGCAATTATACAATATAAATAACAGGTGGATTTGAATTATGACTGAACAGATTGTTTCTATTAGCTTAATGCATATTTTTTTGGCCTGCTTGCTCAAAATGTTAAACCTAGTGTAAAGAAAATCATGGAGATTATCTTTGATCCAACCTAAATTTTGAGCTTGACTATTGTTACCCCTTGCCCCTGCAAATCTTCTCTAGCTCGACTCCAGAACTGGAGGCTTCTAACAAAAAACTGTTTAGGTTTCTCTCAAATAGCTTCATCGCTTTTAGGACTGATAATTATTTGGTCAGATTCTACAGGACTTTAAAATGCAGTTGTGCCCTCTGACCTCTAGAAACAGCCTCAACATCTCAAAACCTGTTTTCTCTGAATTTTAAACCCTTTATTTTGTTGGAAACAGTTGATTCTCCTATATGTCTTATCTTCTGTCTTTTTCATCTCTCTCTTTCCCCTGTTCTTTTCTCTGTAAAGGACCTTGTAACTTCTATTTTGAAGAGTGCAATATTATTATTATGACATTGCAAATTAGATTATACTGAAATTACCATGCATTTCCATGCATTTGAAATACAATTTTTAAGATAATACCTTAAAACAAAGATTTAGTTTGGAAGGAATTTTGATAAAGTTAGAGGAATTTCAGGAATTTATTTTCCATAACTCCAGATGACAGTTTCTGCAATTTTGTTGAGATTACAACAGTATTACCCTCATATCAATACTGTGAAAACATTACTTCATTATTGCAAGCATATTCGCTTATTACCACATTATTACCTTCTTTTGTCAAAATATTATTCTAGCATATTCCTCAAGGATTACTCTAATTGCAAAGATATACTTATTTTTATTACTAAGACACTACCTGGTTAATACCAAATTGTGTCTGCCAGGTACAATTTAGTAAATAATGATTATTAAGAATTAACAGTACACAGGAATCACCTTCTTTTGACCAACAACATGGTAAATTGATGGCTTTTCAAAGGAGACGAGTCCTCTGGCCCCTTGCAGATGTCCTTAGATGTTTTCAGATCAGTGTACCTTCATCATTTCTGAAATCTTTTTTCACTTTGGTATTTAATTTGGCTCTGTTCTCTCTCTGTATGTGTCCACATGATATGGGGAAATCGTGTGTTGCATACATCATATGCTGACAGAAGAGAGCTGGCTTGACCTTTTCTCTCTTTTCATCTCTCAACTTATACTTTGTGGAAAACCTCAGACGTTCGTCTCTGCTTCATCACCTTCTGCTCTCATTCAGTTTCCACTTCATCATGCTTTCCTCCTCCATGCCAATTTGACTTCCCAATACATCTAGATCAGTCCTCATTAAATTCACTTCACATAAAGTATGTACCTCCCAATACTGGCTTCCAGAGGTTCCCTTTCTTTATAATATTCCCAGGTTTTCACACATGCAGTCTTACATCACTACAACTAGTTTCTTGATGGGTGCAACTTTGGGCTTCTCCTTCATTAAAAAAAAAACTCAACACTACCAGTATCTACTTACTGAGAGGCTAGTGAATTCTAAGGGAGCTGTCTCTTCTGTTCTGGTCTCCACATACTCTCTCTCCCCCCTCCATGTTAACACCATCACTCATCCAAAAGAGCCTGAAGAGCATGTAGCTCGAAACGTCACTGGTGGATGTCTCTATAAACTTCATCTAAGGGAGCTACAGTGTGGGGACAATCACTCATCTCATTCTGGGGCATTATTTGTGCAGTCCTTGGTCTTCTGAAAATGATGGTTCTGTTTTTGTCCAAGATTTCTGGCTCTTTGTCTACAACAAGACTGTTATAGCAGAACTGCCTCTTGCGTTGTGACCTTCTCTTTTCTGCCCTACATACTCAGCCATATCAATGCCTGTAAGTAACAACTCATTTAGGGACTTGAGAGTTCGATGTATACCAGTGAGAGAACAACAAAGTCTTCCCGTCTGTCTACATGAATGAGCATTACTGAAATTCCACAAGTTCCACAAGTTATGTCTTGTTAAGTGCAAGCCAATGAGTTTAGAGTTTGTATAGCTAAGATGTTCAATCCAAGGCTCTGCAACCCATCAGTCACACAAGTGCATTTCACAGCACCAAGTCATCAAGTCAGTGTCAGAGACACAGAAAGGTAACATTACTGTAAGTGAACTGAAGTGTAACATACAGTGTGGGCATCTAAGAGACAGTGAACAGATTGTCTTCTAAATGCACTGAGGTGGGCTGTCTATGCACAGAAAGCATGCAGATAGCTGTTTACACATATGCAGCATGTGATCATCTCACAGGACTATGGTTCGCCATGCATTTCTCTTTTATACTGCATTGTAAAGAGCTGTGCAAATGACTTCTGTTCAGCACTATGGCTCAGACATGAACACTGGGCTGAGGCAGGAATCAGTCTATAATAAGAACAAAGGTTTCTCCAAACACTAAAACATAATCAAAATGAATATTACATAACAGCAAGCAAATGTGTTGGAACTAGTGCATTTGAGGAGGGAACAAATCATTTCAGTTAACATCTCTGAATCAGTTTGAATGAGATTTAATCCAAAAGCTTATGGGCCAAGTACTGCCAAACATAACCTTGTGTCATGAATGTTGCTTTTTGTTAGATTATAATATAATAATCTATACCTTTCACACATTTAAACACACCAATCAAAAAAAAAAAATCTGTCAAATTGACACTTATTTTACACAGTAGCATGAATGGGTGATGTAATCAAGCCATATGTTGTCTGTAGATTAAGTAGTCAGTATGACACCTACTGTGCAAATCAAAACCTCCTGAACCTCCTGAGGCCTGCCTGTTTTAAGTTTGTGCCTGGACTGAAGCCTGAGACAGCCACTTGCAGGTTTTCACAACCTAACTTCGTTGATTTAAAGTTGCAATACACAACATTCAGCCACTAGATCTCACACTATAGCACCAATATCTCAGACCAAAACAAACGTGTCGTTTACTCAAGTTGAAAAAAAGTTGGAAAAAAAAAAAGCTGACAATTCACGAAACTCAGATCAAACTGTCAAACCTGGCAGTGCTGATCAAATATGGATCAAGATTCTGTTAGTGCATTGTCTATTTCTCACCTCAAATGTTTTCAGAAACATATTTTAATGTACTGTTAAGCTGTAATTTGAGAGTTTTTGAAACGGACCCGGAGGGACTCACATGCACTAATATGCATGCTCACATGAACTAAAATGCACATAGTCAGTGCGGCTAACAAAACAAAGAACAGAGAAGCTCAGATAACAACACACACGGAGGAAGTGTGACTTCATTCACTGCTCAGGTCGCCATTACTCCACTATATCTTTACATAGCAAATAGTCGTTTGCTGACATCCAGTGAGGCTCAGTGTCATTTACTGCACCTTTACCTATATCTAACCATTATGTACATTACATCTCAAGGGGTCACATGCATGTACATTAAGTCATGTACCTGTGGTATCCTGAAGGGTATGTGTGGTTTGTGAAAGCCAACAGCAAGGAAGAAAGGAGTGTCATCGTTGGCGCGACTCTTCATTAAGCTCACTGCTTCGTCTGTACTCTCCATGTCAGGGAGGGTTCCCCCAGGCTGCTCAGTTACGTTCACCGCACACAGTAAGTTGGCGTGCAGTTTACCGTCCTCTCCTTTACACATCTGGAAACAAAGTTTTTATACAAATAAAATCAAAACAGTTGTGTTTAGTAGTTTATGCACAGTTTCTGGAGTGTTCCACACTTCAAGGTTTCTAGTGGAGACTATCACTATTTTATTGAGTTAATGGTCACTGTCTCTTACTTTCACTAACAAAATATGCAGAAACAAAGCTACCTGAAGCAAAGTAGATACCCTGGCACTTGCAGAGCTTTGCTAACTGGCTTTAATTTCCATTAGTGTCTCTGGATTCCTGTTGGCATTACAAAGCTACAATTTCTTGACCAGTTTACAGTCCTCAATGGCCAAGACATAAAAAGCCATTAAGGTTTAAATGAAGACAGAGGAAAAAAAAGAAAAGATTTACAAAACATACATTTACTTATTTTGTTTAAAAAAATGTTGTGGTTTGGGTTGGAGAAAGGTTGTAATCTTGCAGTAGTTTTCTTTTTTTACTTTTTAAAACATTTTTTTAATATAAATACAGTAAGGCAAGATGTGCCACTACAGCATTAGACTTAAGAGGCACAGTGACAAAACTGCTAATTGAAGAGGATTTTCTGTACTGGGAAGTTGAGAGGAATGAGAACAGTTGCTGGCACATGCTGGCAAACTGGGGAAGTGATTAGTACCAAAAGATCTTACAGTCACTACTGGCAGAGCGGGGTGGGTTGGGGGTGTGGAGTATCACCATTGATGGAAAAATCTGCTTTTTTTGGGTATTTGAAGTCAAACACATCTAGTGCTATTTTATTAAGAGAAGTGGATAAGAAGAGGCATTTCTATCTTGTACCTTTTGTTTCTCAAATCTGAATGAAGCAGGGTGGTAGGCAGGGATGGACCAGCTGTAAGGGTAGTCATCAGTGTGGTTAGAGGCGATGCCTAAAGACAAAAACAGTACAACCATTGTTACCAAGAAACAATTTGACTGACGCAAACACGTCAAGACATTTTCTAAGTAGACACAGCACATTCCTGCAGATTGGGCTGTCTTCAAAAAATGCTGCACTTGAGAATAACTTTCACATAATAAGTCTAATCCTTCACCGGCAGTGAATCTGTGGTTCTTGCTGCAGTTTAATTCCACTTTCAGTATCACTTCCTAAATTTGCACCTGTTTGTAAAAAGTATGCTCTACATTTTTATTTAAATGTCATATTAATAATCTTACCTGGGTGAAACACCTTGCCCACAGACATGGTGAAGTACCCTCTAGATTTAAAGTACTGTGGCAGAGTCGTGTAGTTTCCAGAGTGAACTCTCCAGTAGGAGTTGAAATCATAGAGCCTGGTCGTGTCCGGTCTGCGGCTGGTTAACATGGATATACGACTGGGAGCACACACAGCTTGCTGAAATAGAAAGAAGGAAAAAACGCATACAAAGATGTAGCTGAGTTTTCATAATCCAATTACCACACACAGTCTGAGAACTGCTTTCACAATTTCACACATTAAAAACACTCAAAACACTGACTGACCTGTGCATATGCATTGAGAAAAACTTGGCTTTTGGACGCCAGTTGATCAATGTTTGGTGATTTGACCATTGAGTCCCCATAGCAGCCCAATGATGTCCGCAGATCATCTGCCATGATCAAAAGCACATTTCTTCTCTCTGAAAGCAAAGATAATCACAGCGGGGTAATTCATGATTCTCACTGCTTGAAGAGAAATTAGTTCAACGATAGTTTTCAGATAGCTGTAAAGAAAAAGATTGAAAGAAAATGGGGGTAAACTTATCAGCACAACACAAACAGTAGGCTCTGTTAAACACACGGATTGAATAAACACAGTGCATACTAAATGTAAGGTTGGGTGACAGTAGAGTAACACTGGACATAAGAGGTCAACAGAAACTAGCAGGTTTCACTTCCAACTTTTTCCAGTTTAAACATAGTTGTGCTACAAATAAAACGTATGGACAGGCACCATTAACGGAGTGAATTGAACTATAACAAAACAACATCTCTAAATTAGCAAATACTAGCGACAGCCACTAAATAAACTGAGTAACGAGCACTCATTAGCTACTAATGCGAGCTAATTTATTAGATTAACGGTTCAATCTGTCAACACAAACCGGTGTAATACATCTAAAAGTCAAAAGTATGATAAGACAACCAGTATGAAATGTATTAAAATGCTAAAGACTCCACATATAATGACGTTTTCACAAGTTTCGCTTCCTATTTGTTCAACATTTCCTACAGTTAGTACAAACTCTAACTCACCTCTTCTCGCAGCAGCAAGTGTCAGTGTATGAAGAACCAGCAGCAGAAGACATATCTGGGCAGATATGTACATTTTGGTTGGGCGCAAAATAAAAGAGACACGATAACCCCCAACTAAAGTTAATGTAAAAGTGCAGCTCGCATCTCCTTCCAGTCTCAGCTGTCTTCACACAGTCAAAACAACTCAGCGTGCTGTTGTCGCTGTTAAATAACTTCCTGATTAGCGCGTCACCAGACTGCTACGTTTTCATTGGTCCACTCAGCAGTCGCCCCGCCCCAAAGCGTTAATCATATTAGCTAAATGATGTGTCAATCATTTTAATAGCACAGTCAGTACCAGGGTCTAGTCTAATTACTGCTGGTGGTCCTGGGGAAACTCTGTCTGGTTATAAAGGAAAGCAGAAAGCACCTGAAACAGCTGTGTTAATGTTATATCATTCTGTATCTTATTGTTGTTGTATTTTGAGCTTAATTAGTACAACAGGTCAAAACGAAGACACACACTGTCACTCAAATGACTGCATAGGTTGACCATAGCAATCACCAGACAGTGTTGCCAGATGGGACTGACAGAAAGTAGCTGAATGAAAGGCTAGAACCCAACCAATCATCGTAAAAGTAGCACAGCTTTTAATTTCCATCTAAGTTTTGTATTTATATTGGTCTTAACACTGCCTCTCTTCTGTTTTATCAACATGATTAGGGAAATTATGTCCACAGGGGAAGCAGAGTAGACTTCCAGACCTGAAGAAGCCTTTTGGATGAGAGGCAAAGTGTCTTCAAGAATCTAAAACAAGTCTAGTTCAGCTGCCCTTTACTTACTACATGCCTGTTCCTCCTCTGTTGCTCTTCCTGCGGTTTTATCATTTTTTGATGAAACCAGAGTTTTTCCTTATCCGAGTCAGGGGTCTAAGGATAGAGTAGGATAGAATATGTTCATATTATAAAGCTCTCTGGAAAAAAAGAAAGATTTTTGGCTTTATAAATAAAATTGACTTGAGTGGATGTACTGTTAGTTTTCTGAGGTCTGCCATGCTGCTTGTGTTGCACAAATTTACCAGAAGAGTTTGTGCAAATGTGTATAGTTAGATTGAGAGACAGGGTTGCATAAATAACAAATGCCAGTTAACTTTCAGTCTCTATTAGAAAAAAAAAACATGATGATACAGAAGGATGAATAAACAACCAGTAGCAACAGTGCTGCCTCAAATATGATGTTCCTTCTTCCCTCTGTTCATTTCCATTTTTCCTGGTTTATGTGATTGGGGCTTCAAATAAATTACAACTTTTAAATACCTCAGTACATAATTAATATTCACAGATCTACATACAGGGGACCAACAGGCCCCCTGACACTCCTGTCAGCTAAAAAAAAAACCTACATATCCCTCCTTCCAAATAATTTTCATACAGTCTCTTACATTAAGAGGACACTCGTGTTTCAACAGTTTTTAAGAGTTTAAGGGAGAGATAACAGGAGAAAAGTGGTTCAGACTTGCCATGGGTGATGGACATCAGAGAGAGAGCCACTGGGTGACATGGTTTATTTTAAGTTTAAACTTGTAGCCTAATTGTCCTCTGAGTCAACATGATGTGAACTGCAGCAGCCTGGCTGTGTGTGTGTTCATCTTTATACACGTCAAGAGATGCTGGTTTTTGACAGTTTGGAGAAAAATAATCATATGCATCCTTAATCTATGACAATACCTAGTGTACACAGTGTCCAACAATTTATATCGACCATTTACATGCAGGGTGTGAACTATAGGAGAGCCAGGCTGGGCTTGGCTCCTCTTAATAAGACATGAGCTCCTCTGAAAACATGATTTGTGAAATTTTGGGGGGTCTGTAAAATATTGACAATATGCCATTTTTTCCATGCATTTCTATTTTTCTGTATCTTCATCATCAAGGATCATGCGTAAAATTAGGCTATTATTGATGTATGATTCATGCATGAAGGTGGTCCATCACTAATTCACTTCAATAAAGATAATAAAGATAATAAAGAAAGCGGTGCAATATCATAAACTTAACTCACTTTAACTCAAAGATCAGAAAAAAACAAACTTTCTTAGTTCCAATCAGTCTGCGCATTACTCCACATTTCTCTTAATCGCCATTATTAATTTCTCTGTTTTGTAGTCAGCATACAGTTATGTCATGGCTTAGTTCGCACCCTGTTTACATGTATCCTCTTTCACACACTTGCTCGTGCATCGTGCACACGCGTGCGTAAAAGTCATGGTAACAGAAATGTAACGTGAACAGAGGTGATGTTACAGCTGCAGGTCCCAGACCGTCATTTGCACTTGGGCTTGACACGAGTTGACCTGTCTGAAAACTACTGTTGAGTAACGGATCTTTGGATGACTCAACAAAAAGAAAACCGAGAGGGAAAAAAAGGTTATGTTAACCTGATCTAAGCTACATGAATGGTCCCCCGTGGAGGAGCATCTGCTGGCCACAGTCAGACGGTGGCTCAATTACTATGCAGGTAAAACACCTTTCAATATCACTCCATCACTAATTTATCAATCAATCTTATTGAAAACGTTTAAAACAGTTTTCAAACCAAAACTTGCACTGAATTAATACATTAAAAGAGGAACAATTAACACAACTTCAGTCAGAAAGTTTGGAATACACAGTTTTGGTAGAAACAGCCACACACGATGTTTTCTCTGTGTAAAATAATTATTACACGGTAATGTACTAAATGCAGGTGTGGAATACATAGACAACGGTGTAAAGATTTGAAAACACTGTTATTTTGGTTTTTGGGAATCAAATTTAATAATCGTGTGTAATGGCGCACGCAGTGCTGCGCACATGGAGACGATGAAATACACAGTTCACACACGAGATTTCATCAGTTCTCTACATCACTGAATGCTTCAGAACCGACTGTTCCCGGTCTATTCTAATGCAATTTATTGTAATTTCAGCTGGATTTATGACTTGTTGTTTTGACAAAATTTTATTGTGGTTAGTCAAGAAAAAAATATATTTGCAGAAACAGGAATGTGAGCAGGGATGTTATGTGGAACTGTGTTATGAAAACATGGCTGAAAGAGCCAATTCCTTCCTCACTTTTGGCAGCAGAGACAGTAGTATTGAATATCACAAAACTAAATCTGACTGAATACAACCTTAATCATTTTAGTTTTCAGTCCAGCATTACTGACACACGGTGTTAAAAACAAGAGTAAGATACACATTAATATGGTTTGGATCAATTTCATTACAATTTAACAAGTGCTGTAGATAATACCTATGTCTAAATGTCTGCACAGTTCATGTTGATGATATGATATCAGAATGGATTTTTCTGTAAAATTGAACCGATGGTGTACATCATGTAAACTATGAAGGAGAGAGAAATAGTTTTGAGCACGTTTTCTCAACTGATTATATTCCAGTGCTTGTGAGTTACGTTTTCCATATCGTATGCCAGAGAAGAGCAATGAAAGGTACATTACTTGCATGTCTGTATTATTATTACGCACAAAGAATGCAACACTTTCTGAATAATGTTGTTAACTCTTTCTGCTGCTGCAGTCCAGATATCCTCATATATGGATTATATCCAAAATAACTAGTCAAGACCCTGCTGACCTGATTCATCTAACTTAAGGAAGAACATAAGGATTTAAGTCTTTACAATGTTGACATGGGAGAGAAGCCTTTGTCCAGTGCACATACAATACACAAAAGTAATATAATGACCAATCACATTTTCTCAAGCACTGTGTCTCCACCATGAGAACACAGTGTCCGCCTTCCCATTTTCACAAATGGTGTCATGGATGTCCAGTTTTCTCATTGCTTGCATTTTTGTATTAAAGGGCTTTTAATATCAATATTTGTAGAAGTACAAATATTATGATATTACTTTTAAAGGTGGTTGTACCATGTGTGTTGGTGGCTTTTCTTCAAGGTGCTTGTGATACATACGGTGCTGTATTGTATTAACAGTTAATGTAGGTGTTTGGGAATATACCTGAAATTTAAATAGCAAAAAAATTAATTAGGCCTTAAAGCCTCCTGTTTAAGCCTGTTTAATGAAAGTACAGAATATGACTTTTTATACTTTTCCAGTGGGTTTTTTTGACCTTTCAACAACGGTTTCACTGAGCGCCCTGATGCTCAGAGGCCTTCTGAGGAGAACAGGATCATCCACCATCTGCCAGTCCCCCCAGATGACCAGGAAGAGGAGGAAGAGATTGATGTCGCTGGTGTGGATGATGAGGATGGGATTCAGGAGGCTGAGGCTCAGGCTGAGCCTTATGGAGGTAATAGAGACTGTGAGAGGGATGGTGGTCGAGACTGTCTTGACAGACCAAACATGAACACTTCTGACCTCTGAAGAGCTGCTCCTGCTTTTCCCCCAGCTGATCCTTTTGCTTTTCCTCTTGCTGAACCTTTTGCTTTTCCTTTCACTGATCCTTTCACTTCCCCCCATGCTTTTCCTAATGCTGATCCTTGTGGTTCCTGAGCAGCCGATTCCCAGGCACCAACAAGAGCCACCACAACAGGATGAAGACCCTGAAATTGATGCTGTTGGTGTAGATGACGGGGATAGGATCCCTGAACTTGAGTTAGTTGAAAACATTGGGCCACTCTCCTCAGAAGACTCTTTTGACCAACTCAGTTGTTGTAGCTATGACAGATGCTTGGAAGACGCCCCCGTATATCCCTCAACTTCAGGCCTCAGCTTCTCCACAAAGAGGAGCAGGCTGATGCTAAGAGGCCGAGGTGGTCTGACGATGAGAGCGACTCAGATTGACTCTACAATGCTCTACAATGACTGCAGTGACCCTTTTTCCACTGACAACTGGCCTTTGCATCTGGTAGGACCAGTCATTCCTGAAGTAGACTTTACGTCTGGTGGGGTAGCGTCTTGTGCTGGGGCTAATCTCCACTATTTCCTC
Organism: Thunnus albacares; assembly: GCF_914725855.1. NCBI lineage: Eukaryota > Metazoa > Chordata > Actinopteri > Scombriformes > Scombridae > Thunnus > Thunnus albacares. The sequence continues at coordinate 8,069,928 of NC_058115.1, forward strand.
ATGTTGGCAGGTCATTAGATTGACCTTTTTTAACCCTTTGCGACTGGCCGGGTTAGCAAAGCCTTTTGTATTTCCACAAATTTGCACAGTGGCTGGATCAACTTTTCTCTCATTCTGAGTTTCTAGGTACACCACTGGCCATAACCTACTTTTGTGGATGTAAAATGGTGGATACATTTTTTTGAGCGTCACACAACCCCCGTGAATTGACTCATTTCAAAATCAGAATTTGATTCATTTGGTCCTATAACATTTGCAAAGTCTAGAGAAGCTAAACAGGTAACGGCCAAACGCTGAGCGTGGGAATATCACCCTCAACATGAGATTTAAAAACTCCATATACTGTGAAATACAGAGAGGTTTATCTGGCGGTGATAAACTTAATCAGCAAACCCACAGTGCAGGTTTAAATCACAGTTTAAGGTGTAAACGTATGAGCATGATACACTGACACCACACGTACATTAACGCATGTGTCCACATCTGATTTATGCATTACATTAACGTACATCTTGCACATATTCTGTGCTGCACGTCCTTATACTTCACACTCTGAACTTGCACATTCCCTGACAATATTGTGCACATCCCTGTAGAAAACTACACAGCTCTATTATTTTAAAAAACAGTCATATGCTTATTCTTATAACACTTTTTCATATCTTCTATTGTTAACTTGTCACTTATGTTTCTTTTTTTTCACACTACTTGCCTGTTTTTGTCTTCGCACTTTGTTCATTGTTATGCATCACCAGACCAAAGCAAATTCCTTGTATGTGAAAACCTGTTTCTGGTTCTGATTTATAGCTTTTTTCTGAATGGAGATTGAATGGTTTATTTTTGGTACTTAACAGATATATTACACCTTATCACAGCTATATAAAATGGGCTTAAGGGATGACAGTAAATGTATAAAATGTGGTGCTGCTGAAGGAACTCCACTCTATCTTTTGTGGGACTGTAATAAAATTAAAGATCTTTGGTTTGGCATAACAACACAAACAATGATCCACACTAATATAGCCATACCACTCACACCACAGCCATGTATACTGGGAGATTTGCATAACTTCAGCAGAGCATCTTCAAAGAATAAAAATATCTTTTTCTCATTATGTATGGTCACAAAGAAGAAATCATGAACATCTGGACTGCTTTAAATGCACCAACTCAGAAAGAATGGCTCACTGAAGCAATAAAAATGATTAAGTTGGAAAAGGTAGCTTTTAGACCGCAAAATAATGAGACAGACTACACTGAAGCATGGACGCCAGTGGAAAAGTATTTAATGTCACTATAAAAATCCAAAAAATCCAAGACCATCATTCTTATTTTATTTTATTGTTTCCCTTTTCTGATATAAGTTAATAATTGTTGTTTTCTCTTTCTAGTATTCAAATCACATGTTACCTGTGCTGTAAAATGAAAGTACAGTGAGAATTGAAGGATATTGATAATGTTTATGACTGATGTGCATAGATAAAGGGTCGGTTCAGATTTGTAAATTGGTTTGGAGGAGGTCAGAAATAGTCTCATTTGTTTATTGATTCATTTTCAGAATGTTGTATTTTTGTTTTTCTGTTTGTATTTTGTGAGTCAATAAAAAAGAAAAAAGATTAACATTAAAAGAAAATCAATTTACAGTTTAGCGGGGGGGTGGGGAGTACTTCCTGACAGAGTAAGCGCTCATTTCAAACATAGACGATCTTCGCGACATTAAACATGGCAGACACAACAACTAAACGTGAACCTGACGGTGTTGGACCTGATGACTTAACTGTCAAAGTAAAGAGGGCGAAAACGGACTCCGAGAACGGAGGAGGAGAAGTTGGAGAGGAATCTGAAACAAATGTTCTGTCTGGCTTCCAAACCTCCGCCGTGCTGAGTGACTCTGCCCGGGAGAAAAACATCTTTATCCGGGGAAAGGTAGCTAACTAACGGCTAGTGTACAGTTAGCTAACCTAGCCTTTGTGCTAGGAGGTATTTAACTAATTTAGGCTTAAGTTATGTAGCTGAGAGCAGCTGTGCGGTTCTGTCTTCATGTTATAGTTGGATAAAAACAATCCAGAACATATTAAGTAGCCCAGAAATTTACCCACAATGTCTTTTTCTGCATTTCTGTGAAGGCAGATGCTGCAGTGTACTTTTTGCTCGTAATTAGAGCTGAGTAATTATAAATCTGCTGGTATTGCATTGGCCACGGGATGATTAGTTAGTAATTTCATTATTAACATACCCTGAGCCATTTGGATTGCTTGAATGAAACTGTTGAATGTCTCATTACCAGCTTGCTGATCAGGATGCTGTGGTTATCCTGGAGAAGACTCCCATCAGAGAGGACAGCCTGGCTGAGATCTTCAGTGGCTCCAGGCTGAAGCTGGAGATGAAGAACGACATCTACAGCACATACCGCCTCCAGCCTCCCCCTCATCTCAATGGTACAGCCAGGCAAAACAAAACTGACTGGTTACAGTAGGCAGCAGTGGAAAGTTGGCTAGCCTGTGTGTGTTTTTTTTTGATTTGCAGAGGTCAAGACTACAGTGGTGTGTCCGGCCACAGAGAAGCATATAAAGAAATACCAGCGTCAGGAGAGTTTCCTGGTGGAGGAGACGGGCGAAGACTATCAGGCCATCACTCTGCCCTACATTCAGAAGCAGAGTTTTAGCGTGCAAGTCAGTTCACCTCCTCTAATACAATATTAACTCATACGTATGTGAATGTGTGAATGATCAACATTAATTGTGTTTTTGACATCACTTTCACCCCTCCCCCCCAGTGGGTACACAACATCCTGGAGAAGAAAGCAGAGGCTGAGCGGATAGTTTTTGAAGATCCAGACCAGGAGGTTGGCTTTGTCCTCCTGCCGGATTTCAAATGGGACCAGAAACAGGTGAGAGACGGGAATATACAACACAGTAGAAACTGAGGGGAGACAGGAAAGACGCAGTTCAACACAAAGTATGCATTACTTCACTTTAGCCTTGTTATTTCAGACTTTTATACTCTGAGGACGACAACAGACTCAACTTTGAATTCAACCAAGTAACTGTTTCCTTATTAATGAGTGAACAGAACATGACTTTATAAGTGTTGTAAGGGACCACTAACAAGTTTGGCACATGCATGATTTTAATAAAGTGAACTTTTTACTGTTTTGTGCAGGTTTTCTCTGGGCAACATTTCTTCACTTTACTTTATTAAACAGCTGTGCCATTCCCTAATCAGAGGTAATGCCTTTGTGCAGCCAGCTTCTGGTACAGTCTAAAGCAAACTAACTGGTAGCACAGCTGGATATTACAGCTGCTAAAGTGTGTTTTTGCTGTCATAAAACTTGATGCCATGTGCCATCTTTCTGTAGAAAAAAAAATATTGGGGACCCAATATCATGCTATTGGTATATCTGAGATGACAGACTTCCTGTAACACACACTCACTTGGCCTGGCAGCCCACAGACACCATCTGTTTAAAAATGGAAACTCAGCTGTTGCACTTTATTATTTTATTTATTGATCAATCTGTCAACTCTTTCTTTTTCATTTAATTGATGAATTTGTTATGGAAAATGGTAAAAAAATATATCACACTTTCCCAGAGCCAAGGTGATGTCTTCAGAATGCTCGTTGTGTGCAACGAGTTAAAAACCCCAAAATATTCAATTTACAGAGACATAAAACAGAGAAACTGGAACAAGAGAATCTTTGGCATTTTGCCGGATAATTGACTTCAGTGATTATATCAATCGTCAGAAGTGTTACTGGTTAATTTTCTGTCAGTCAATTAATCGATTAATTGTTTCAGATCTAGTTAAAAGATTTCACAGCATGTTAAAAGTGTAAAAATGCTTGAACTTGCTGAGTAACATTTACAGCTCATGTCCAAAACAATGACCTGCTCTATGTGAAAAGTGCCCTGAGATGACTTTTGTTGTGATTTGACACTATATAAATAAAAATTGATTCATTGATTGATTTTCTATTCACACTAAGAAAAAAGCACAGAACTTAGATTCAAGTGTAAAGTGTTTCATGATGTGTCTTCTCTTTCAGGTGGATGATTTATACCTGATTGCCATAGTGCATCAGAGGAACATCAAGAGTCTCAGAGATCTGACGTCAGAGCATCTGCCACTGCTTCAAAACATCTTCCAGAAAGGGAAGGTGAGGTTACACTGGTATTGTTGAAGGTGTCATTTTTGTTGAAGAATAAAAATGACAGAGATGTCCTCTCTTTTCTGCGGCTACTGTTACAGAAGCATTTTACAACAGTTTAAAAGTAGAAAGGGCCCTGGACGTATCAATAATGTTAAATAATACAGACTGAATGATAATATTTGTCTCACTATGACGTAGGAGACAATCCTGCAGCGCTTCAACCTGCCAGCCAGTAAGCTGAGAGTCTACCTGCACTACCAGCCCTCTTACTACCACCTCCACGTCCACTTCACCAAGCTGGGCTACGAGGCGCCGGGCTGCGGCGTGGAGCGTGCCCATCTCCTCGCAGACGTTATCCAAAACCTCCAGGCAGACCCGCAGTACTACAAAACCAGAACCCTCTACTTCCCCCTGAGGGCGGACGACGGATTGCTCAGCAAGTTCAAGGAGGCGGGGAGGCTGTGACGCACTGTGCAGCTCACACTCGTTCCCCGTTTGTAGACTCCCGTCCAAACTGTGGAAACTGAGACTCAATCCAAGCATCTTTTTTTGGGTTTTAGCTTCCTCTGGTTTAGCTACAAACATTATCTCTCTGCAAGAGATTTTTCTATTGGTGTCGATTCATAACTTAAATTATAATAATCCAGAACAAACAATTTCATTAAATGCTGTTTCACACTGTAACTGATAAGTAATCAGCAAGTTCCTCTGCTTATTTTATACATGTTTGGATGTATCAATTGCGCATTTTTCAGTCTGGTTCTTCACTATAAGGTGTTTTAATAATCATTTTGTATACTTCAGTTTTCATTATAATTAGGAGTGGATGTGACACAAGTGGATAAATGAATTCTCTGTTTAATCTGTTTTTAATGTGTTTTCTAAACGTTGACTAAATTAAAGAGTCATTTTTTTCTAATGAGTCTCTCTGGTTTGAAGGGAAAATTAAAACATCTGAAAACTCATAGATAGAAATGATTTCTAAATCTTGGTAAACCAGTTAAAGCTCTAACATATATCATGTTTAACATGTCATCAAGTCTCCAAATCTCCTGATATTAGGTTTGTGTGGTGTGACATAATTTCACTTTTTTCTCATATTCAAATCAGCTTGTTCAAAGAATATTGCTGAATTAAGTGATATGTTAATATCTTGGAGGGGAGGATGTTGCCAAAACAAGGAAAATGCGCAGGACAAGATGAAACCTTTACTGTGTTGGTGTAGTTTCTAAAGTAGACAATGTGGAGGCACCTTTGACCTTATAAGCCAATGTTACATCAGGAGATGGTGGTGAAGTAAATTCATGACTTAACTACCAAGTTTCTCACATTAACTCAGCCTCAACACTAGATGGCAGTGTTCATCCTAAACTTCTTTAACTGTGAAACTCCTTTAATGAAAAAAACAAAAACTCTTTGGATAATATGCCGGGTTTCTGTCAGTCTCTTTTATTTACAAAAAGAGCAAATAGTATGTTGCATGCTGAAGTTTTGCAGGTCATGTAAACACAAAGCTATAAATGTCCACTAAACCATAGTTCACCCGACTCAGTTTACATGCCTCTGGTGCTGAAGTACCATGTTTAGTTAGATTGATGCCTTCAGTGCCAGAGGTTTACAGATATATGCCTGGACAGTGCTGCAGTAAAGTTGACACACAGTCTGAGAAACAGAGGAGATGTGACGTCACTGCTTGAGATGCTAACAGTTGGTACGTGATTAAATTGTTTGTTATGAAGGACATTTCTCACAGCGGACATCATTTTCTTGCTAAATGCAGCTGGGCGGTGCTCTGCTTTGTGCATACGGTGCCTTCAGGTGTTTCTCGTAAAAATGGAAACTAATCGCCTGAACAGGACACGGACCTTTAAATGATGGGTTCACAATTTTTCAAGTCTGTCTTAAAACAACTGTCAGGTCCTCAAATGAACATTGAAGCATCTTTTTCTTGCTGTAATTGTTCCTCTTGTTCATACTGACCAAGAGAAGATTCCTTCACAATGCACTTTCAATATAAGTGATGGGGGACAAAATCCACAGTCCTCTTCCTGTGCAAAAATGTATTTTAAAGTTTATCTGAAGCTAATATAAAGCTTCAGTCATCCAAATGAGTCAAATCAAGTAGATATCTTTCAACATTACAGTCTTTTTAGTGCCAAAGTCCCTCTTTTTGTTACTATACTTCCACCGCAGCTCAACAGAGAAACACTGCCCGAGGAAACACAAAGAGGGAATTTGATGCTAAAAAGACTGTAAATGTGGCAGATATCCACTTGATATGACTAACTCAGACTGATGAAGCCTCATACAAACCTCAGATCAACTTTAAATGCATTTTTGCACAAAGTGACTGTGTGGACACACTGTATGTTTTGACCCCCATCACTTACATTGACAGCACATCTGAAGGGGATCTTTAAACAGCCAGTATGAACAGGAGGAATGATTACAGCAGGGAAAACATCTTTCACTGTTTATATGGACACCTGACTGCTGTTTCAAGACTGACTTGAAAAACTGTGAACCTCTCCTTTAAAGGCATAAGATTAATAAACTGTATCCTATTAATCACTATATTCTTGTACCTCTTTTGAACCTTAAGACGTTACATCTTGTAAATTACTTAACAATAAGATATAAAACATTACGATTTTACAAGTTGCACAAGAAACAAGATCATTTTTGAGTAAAAAGAAATCATAAAAAATGTAATCAATATTTAATAAACCTGCCTTAAAAGCTCATTCAGCCAAATAATATTACTTAAGACAAACCTGATGATACATACATACTATGTGGTGCAATCACGTCACAAAATCTTATACTTACTAAGTATGTAGTTCACAGAAAGTTGTGTTAGGAATATGGATGTGGAGTATGATTTTTTCGTTTATTTGTATGTTTGCTCTGTGTATGTCAGTATGAATGAATCTATCAAACTAAGTGGCATCAAATTTCTGAAAGTTGCAAGAGTGTGAAGAAAAGTCTCTTTTCTGAATGTAAAATGGGTTTTCTTTGCTATGTGGTGGGATAACTTCAGCTTCAGTTGAGGATATGGACGTTTCCGAGCTGCGCTTAAACGCAGCACCAGAGAGCTGAGGACGCCAGCCAGGGCAGGACTGAGACAAATAATCCAATCATTAGTCCACTAACAGCGCTGATGTCTTGGTTCCAGTCTCTGAGGGATGACTTCACTCTGAGGCCGTTTGAGACTGAACAGACACAGTAAGTAAACTGTCCCCGCCGTGTTTACGAGCTTTACACACCGACTGCACTTCATCTGTGTCAGGGGCAACTGTGGCTTTGTTATGCGCGGAGAGATGACTTATTGGGCTGCGGGGGATTTATGATGTTTGATTGGTGATCGATACATGTGGTCGATACAGTGCCCTGCGCTGCTTTTGCTTTTTGTTTGTGCATCGAGTGAAGCAGTTGAGGGAGGAAAAGTGTCTTTTCAGTTTGGATTATGACTCACTGGCAACATGTTGGGGCGATGTAGGTGGGCTGTTTCTTGGCTCTAATTATTCTTAAGTGTCATTGAAGTCCAGTTGTGAGTTTTTTTTAAGGGTTATGATGATGATTTTCAAATTGAAAATGCATTTTTTTCTATATTTGTATGTGTTAAAATCTTTGGTAAACTGGAAGTCTCATTTTGGTCATCAGACAAAAGTTTGGCAGCAAAATAATCCACTCTACTCTTACACAAACATTGATTTTTCCATGACATGACTCAACCCCAACATAATTTCTTTTTAGATCAGTTTAGAGGTTTTTACTTATTATGATTCATTGTGTATGAGTTTGGGTCATTAAGCTGCATTTCTGTGTAAAAATCTACCCACAAGTAGGGTTTGGGGGGGGGGGGGGGGTTGTCTTAATTGGCAAACAGGACTCTAGTTATAATCCATAGCTGCTCTTAAATGTATCATGTTCCCCAGTCAAAGCTTACTGTTATGTTACTGTTATTCCCTGATATAAAAGTATATTCTGTGTTCCTGCTTTCATTCAGGTCTTCCATATTTATACTTTTTAATCATGAACCTAAATTTGAAGCTGTATTCCACCTTTTCCTTTAGGATCAATTGCTCTCCACTGCACTGTACTGCTGTCAGATCTGTGAGCTCATAAGAACATTATGAACACAACGTGTGTGTGTGTGTGTGTGTGTGTGTGTGTGTGTGTGTGTGCACACGTGTGTGTGTGTGTTTGGCAGAGGCGGGTCAAGGACAGTCCAGATTAAACAGTTATCTATCTTTTTGTGTGGGAACCTCTGTAATCCTGAACACAGACACTGACTGATTCAGATACACTCATGTTGTCTGTCAGCGTGCGAGGATGAAAGACGCTATTGATCCAGACTCTGCTGATCTGATCCTCATGACGAAGCGCTGTAAAACAATGTAGACGTCTGATTGCAGTGTTTCTTAGTGCTGATAACGGAGCGTGGACTAACAAGCCCTCAAAACCCTGATAAATCATGATGTTGGACCAGTCACTGGCACTAAATGGAGTTAGCTTTATCACAGTGGATGAGGATACATGAGCTTAAGGGCATCAATGCTGGTAATCTGACTGAGAAGCTTGATAATAATGCTTTTGTGTGTGTGTGTGTGTGTGTGTCAACTGTCACAGCCATCCTGATTAGAGGGCTGATCAGTTCATATGTCACTGGCTCATTAGACAAATCCTCTGAGGTTTTACAGTGATGTCCTGTTTACTGTTCCTCGCTGTGAGGAAATCCTATCATGATCATTCATAATACACAATTAGACATGTTGCTATTAATGCGTCCTGCTCAGGGGACGGCCTCGGCTACATGAATGTGACATTCCTTGTTTCTTGCATCCAATGGGACCCAGATGGAAAATTGCATCTTGCCATTGATTAACCCGAGTGGGAGACGGTGAAGCAGCCACCTGCTGATTCACTTTGCTTTGTTTGAGTTTGCAGATTTGTTCACAAATCAAAATGCATCAGAAACCAATTCCCACAAGCTCACATCAGTAGATTCTCCTGAGATTGAGACTCTCGCCTGCCACAAACTTGAAACTATGATTGTTGCCTCTGGTTATTCAGTCCTGTACTTAGAGCTGCATTATTAAAGGAGCACCCCACTGACTTTACATATAAAGATCAGTTGGGCTGCAACTGACGATAATTTTCTTGGATTAATCATTTTGTTCTTAAAATGTCACATAAAGTGAAAAATGTCTGTAACTTCCTCAAAACCTAAGTTAAAATATTCAAAAGTGTTTATTATTATTTGACCAAAAGTCTAAAACCCCCAAATATTCCATTTATTGCCATATATGACAAACAAAAGCAGCAAATGGTCATATTTAAAGAGCTGAAATCAGTGAAATTTTGGCATTTTTGGAAAAATTATCCACTTATCCAAATAGTTGCAGATGACTTTTCTGTCAATCGACTCATCAGTTAATTGATCAACTGATTCATCTCTAAAAGGTCAATATACTCATCATGGTTAGTCCTACTCAGCATGTGTCGCGTAATCTTTGGCTCTGGAGGGCATATCCCAATAGAAATGTCAACAGAAATGGTTGCATTATGGGAAATGTAGGATCCAGTGTTTTTGGAGCATAACACAAACTAGAGACCAACAGTCAGGATATCTTGGCCACTGCTGCTTTGATTTTTTTCTCTTTTTTTTGGTCTCTTGTGAGTTCCTCAACTTTATACTGAATTTCTTGAATACCACTTTAATAATAACTGTGTTTGTAAACAAAAGCTGTGCTGCACATGCCAATTTAGGCATTGGTGGTCCAGCAGAGCTATGAGAGTCAGTGGTTTTGGATGACTTCACTAACCGGGAATCTTGTAAAATCATATAATCACATTAGTCCCCAATTCAACAAAGTTTCTTTGCATTCAGTCACAAAACAGGATGATGAGGAAATAATGAATATTGATCAGAGTGATCACAAACTGTAAACATTGTGTAAGAGTGATGCCACAGTTTGTAGTGTGATGGTGTAATGTTGTACTAAACAAGATGATGAAACACCAGGATAAAAATGTGATGATTTGATGCTTTTTTTTTGTCATATGTGACAGTAAACTGAACTTCTTTGGGTTTTTGTGTGGTTGTTTGAATAAAAGAAAACAATTTGAAAATGTGGCCTTGGGTTGTTTGAAATTATAACTGGTGTTTTTCATGTCTGATATTTTAAATACAAAACAACTGATTGATTAATCGAGAAAATAACTGCCAAAATGATGAAAATAATCATTATTAGCAGCCCTAGTCAAGTGTAAGGAATAGAGGATACTGTGACTCAACAGATAAAGGTTGCTGTAGTTCACTTGTTTAGAAGTGAGAATAAGATGCAGTTTTTCTGCCCAAACACATCAGAGCAGCCTGACCGAGGATCAGTGGGATCCCAGAGGAGGCGAAACACAAATCTGTCTTCTTCCATATCACCCTGTCAGTCTCTGTATCCTTTTACGTACTATATATATATATATATATATACATATATATATATAGGCAGAGTGCAGTGGTGCAAGAGGAACAGGTGATCCAGTAATTGACCATACAACATGCTGCAATTAGAAATCCTGCACCTTTCCAAACAAAATACTGTTTCTTGATGAATTTTCCAGGGTGAACTTACCTCACTGTGAAAATTCAACCTGACGACAGGCTCAATGACCATCCGTAAATGAGCCAAATTTACCTGTTTGCTCACATCAATACAAAACAAGGAAACAGTGAACATCGTGTCACAAGATAGGAATGTACCAAGAAATATGCACCAGCAATTAAAATTCTTTGTACTTCGTGCAACTCGTTGGAATCATTTTTATGTTGGGCAAAAATGAGGCCATGGACTGCTGCGGCACTAAAAACTGACTTAACTGCTTTCACTGAATGAATGTAATCGATAGCAGAAATACTGAACTTATGATGCAATGAAAAAAGAAATGTTGTAGCATTTCCCTTAAGACATTTAGTGCAATCTTGGAAAAGCGCGAATGGAGCAATGGGATGCATAATTTAAGGGATTGACGCTCTATAAAAGCCTCTGTTTCAGGTTATTAGGTTGTGATTCACTTAAACCTTTTGAATCAATTGCTCTAGTGCCTCCTGTTGCTTCAACACAAACACACACAAACATGCACACACACACACACACACACACACACACACACACACACACACAATAGGTGTAATGCAACAAGTAGAGTTGAAGAAGGCTGTTTTGTTTTTATCGGCCCATAAACCTCAGCTGGGACCTGAGCTGGAGAGAAAAAAAAGAGATGGCAGCTTGTTGAAGGAGTGTGTTCTGTGTAAGATCTCTCTCATATACACACACACACACACACACACACAGATACACACATACACCACCCAGTGCGGCAGGCTTAGGCAGGAGTATGATTACAGGGCTATTTACATTACAACGTAGAGCGACAGAGAAAGGGGGTGAGAGATTGCCAGAAAGAGAGAGAGAGAGAGAGAAGATGGTTTCCAGATGTGAGGTGGAATTCAGAGCGCTACAGAGCGACTCCCCTCCTCCTGTGTGTGTTGTTAATGGAGAGAATAGGAGACAGGGAAACCACAAAACAGAGGAGAAGGAGAAGGCGTTGTACTGCAGGAATGAGTGAGAGGAACGTGAGCCGGCAGAGGGGGAAAGAAGTGATGGAGATGAGGAAGGGGATGGAAAGAACAAAGAGAAAAGGAGAGAGAGAGAGAGAGAGAGAGGGGGAAGAAAAGCAGGGCCTCTTCGTCAACCACAAATCCAGAGATTGTAACTGAGAGAAATTCAGCTCGGTGGAAGCTGGTTTATTATTTTTTTTAGCAACAAATCCACCAAAATTAATAACTTTGCAGAACTCTTTTCCACTATAGCATGCTTTATTCTCTGAACATTTTTTATCAATGTTGCTTTCATCAGGGTCTTCTCTGAGGTTGTGATCTGGTGTCTATATTATGCATAGTACAGTTAATTGAATATTTGCCAGCTATTTAATTAATCGCCAACTATTTTGGTAATCGATGGATCGTTTTGAATCATTCTTTCTGATTTCTTTGTTCTTCGTTTCTTAAGTCTTCTATGACAGTAAACTGAATATCTCTGGGTTGTGGATTGTTGGTCGCGACAAAAGAAGACATTTGAGAAGGTGATCTTGGGCTTTGAGAAACAGTGATCGACATTTTCCACCATTTTCTGACATTTTATAGACCAAACAACTAATCGATAAATCGCGCAAATAATCAACAGATTATTCGATAATGGCTACGGCATCTCAACCCGTAAGCCACGGAGGTGCCCCTGTAGATTTTCATTTACTGTGTTTTGAAAAAGAGGTTAAGTGAATCTAGAATTTACTATGTTAGTACCCACTGATGGTTTTAAATGTTGTATTTGACCCTTTTTAAAAAGCCAGAAACAACGTCAGATACCACCCTGGTGAAGACAAGATAGCCAAAAATGCTCAGATGAGGTGTTTTGGAATAGAATGGCGATGCATTAAATCTTGGTGGACCACAGTGCACCTTGCTATGTGTGTGTTCTCAGAGTTAGAAACTGTCAACCTCTTGATCTTCTGTACTCACAATCAGTTTCCTCTCTCTCTCTCCCGCTCTCTCGCTCTCTCTCTAGTTTTCAGTGATTCCAGACTCGGGCCCGTTTCAGGAAATACCAACATCCACTTTTTTTTTTTCCTCGAAGGGAAACTGACCGACATTCCTCTTGGCTCTATAAACAGAAAGACGTATGATTGATAAATACATATACACACACACTCATGCACATTTACATATGTTATGGAGGATTGCGCCACGCTTTTGGATTCGTTTTGACATGTCAGTGTTGAGAAATTCATACAAATATGCACATGTGGAGACATTGGATAGCTGTGTTTTGAAAAACTCCTGCTGTTGTTTTTTTGGGAGGTAAAGTGAGTCAGGGGCCAGGTGTTTCATATACTGAAATAGAGGTCATAAATCGCCATCCACAGGGGTGTATTTAGATTCCTTTGCAAAAGACTTGGAGCCGAGTTCATTTTCCCACAAAGCGGAGGTTGGGTGCACTGTGACTGATACTTGAAAGACTAATTCCAATTGCATAATTAAAGCTGCTCTCACCAATATTTTCCTAGTAACAATAAATCAAATGACTGTGTGTAATGTGAAAGGAGTGACTCGTAGTGACGAACGCACAATTATTACCCAATTCTGCATTTCCTTTCAGGTCAGCTTCAACTCTGTTTTAGCATCTTTCAGCTCAGCGTTTTGGATTTCTGGCAGCTGTTTTCAGTAAAAAAATACAACTGATAAACGCAACCTACTGACAGACAAAGTTAGCAACTATCTGGTGAATGTGGTGGATCGTTAAGCTACTAAAGAACCAGATATTTGTCTCAGGAGTTGGTGGAGATCAAAAACGGAGTTAAAAGAAGTGAACATTGGCCTTTAATCCATCAATTTCCCTGTGTCTTCTGGATTTGTTAATAGGCAACTGTTTGCTATGTTCACCATAATAATAATAATAGCTTTGGCATGATGAGAGTATTGTTTTTACTGCTTGTTGTGCTGCCTCCCAGTGGCCAAAAATGTATTAATGCTGCTTGATGAGACTTGATAGCATGATGCATGATGGCATTGTTGTCTGGTGCTGAAAGCATTGTATTGATTGTTCTAATGGAGGCAACGTAGAGGTCAAAATATTGAACTTTTCTATATAAACATGGACAAATGATGCATGCATATTGTTACGTCATTGTTACTCGTTACTCATTTCAAACACGTGTCTATAGCTCTGCAACTAATGATTCTTGTCTTTATCTAATCAAGTTTTCATTTAATCTAAAACTTTTGTAAAATCGTAGTTCTGTCCAACCAACAGTCCAAATCCCAAAGGTGTTAAATTCACAGTCATAAAAAAAGAGGGAAAAAAAGAAAATCCTCTCATTTGAAAAACTGAAACCCAAGAATGTGTTGGATTTTTCCTCATTTAAATCATTGGTTATGTTTCTGTCAGTTTCCTGACAAATTAATCCGCCAATCGTTCTAACTATAGTTGTCTGCTTTATTTGGAAGGGATGATTATTATTCAATATACTTGCATCAGTAATCTCAGTGTGTTGTGAAGATTAGCAGTTTAGTATCTGTCTGGTTAAAAAATGTGGCAAGATATTTTTAGGTTTTGGTTTCTGATTATAGTAACATCAGAGTGTTATTGTTTTTGATATAAGAGAAAGCTCAGATGCTGATGTTTTACACCTACATGCTATAATTTGAAGGCGTCACTCATCCCTCATCCAAGTGGTTTTCTGGAGTTAAACACAGAATGCAAAACTTTCATTATTACTTCTTATTATCACAGTAAAACTAGTCCATGTGAACATCAGTCTGAGGTGTATTGCTCAGTCTAACCTGTGCGTCACTGCCGTCTACACTGTCTGGCAGCAGAGCACCAACTTAACCTATCTAATTGGTTTGACCTAGTTTCATGTGAGAGGAACCAGACTGTATATGTTTTACATTTCTTTGTTTTTTTTTCTTTTTCAGAAAAGCATTTAAATATATTAGCGTCTGTAAAAATAAATCATCCAGGAGCCCTACGGTCTCCTGTAGAGGGAATTCAACAAAGTAAGGAATAGTCATAGTAATTTAATCATAAATTATCTAGCTTAGAGCAGAAATAATAAAATTAATAAATAAATAAAATTCAATACACATAAAAATCCTCCCTATTGAAGCATCAAGAGACAGTATCATAACAAATGAAACTTGTTTCACTCTGACATGAAAAAAGACAACATGTACACAATTTAGATTTATGTGACTGATTTATTAAATTTCCTGAATGTCCGACATCCCTCCTGGAGCAGAGAATCAGGATGGGAGATCCCAAGATCCTGGTTCCTGGTATTAATCTCACGGAAAGCTGAGCCAACACTGAACATATTGGTGGAAACACTGATTCACACATACATTAAAATGGAGGAAACCCTCTGTCAGGTCTACTTCAGTCTGAGAGGGTCCTTCCTGAAGGATTATTGGCAATGTCATGTGGACGCCTCTGTCATAAGGACTCGTGTATGGACTGTTTGTTTGTGTGTGTGTGTGTGTGTGTGTGTGTGTGTGTGTGTCTGAAGGTGTGTTTGTATAGAAATTTCTCAATCCCAGCGTGCCAAAACTCATTTTAGTGACCGTGTTTGTGTATTATGCTGTTGAAATGGAGCTGCTGAGCTCTGGAACTGATACAGACTGACTCTGTTTATACACACACACATACACACACACACGCTCTAGTGACTTGGATAGCTTAGATGAATTTCAGCATGTTTGCAATAAAAAATGAATCACACAGACTACATTCAGTCTGGGCATGTTGAGATTGAGAAATTCACTACAGTAAACACAACTCTTGTGTGAACGGTTAGATGATTGATGTGATTCGGGTGTTTTTTGTTACTTTCCTCGTATAATTCCCATGCAGCTCTGTATTTGTGTATTAAGGTTGAGGTCAGAGGTGCTATTGGGAGACAAAGCATTTTTTCAAGTAAATTTTCAAACTTTCACTTGAAATCTCACTACTCTTGGACTATTGAAACATGTAAGCTTGTGTCCTGTCATAGACGATCATGTAAATATCTGGTTGTTCTTAAGTGTAATGATCCTACATTGATCATTTCAATGAACTAGCCTTTTAGCTAAAATAGTCTTTATCTCTTGATGGTGTTTCTGAGAGGATCTAGCAGCAGGGAATCTCAGGATCAACCCTTATGTCCCCTCACAGCCTCACACACACATAAGTACCCGGAGCTGTAGTTGCTGTAGGTAGTTAAGCTCCCTCCTTATGGTGATTAGCTGCGACAGGCTGTTTCACGACCGCCAGGCCCCCTCCTGAGATAGACTGAATGATTAACATGAGGCTCTCTGTTTTTGTGCATATTAGATAGACAGTGACATGCAGGCTTGTTCATTGTTAACTCAAACAAGCTAGACATTTTTAGTATGCCATGGCCAGAGCTGATGTCAGAGAGATATTGATATACATAATTTCCACTTTTATTCAATGTCAATATTTGCTGGTAGTGGTGACACATACATGCTCTGCGATTGCATTAGAAATCAAATAACCATTTCCATCATGGAGGTCCCATCACAAGCAGCCTGTCATCACTAAGTGCTCTATATTGATTAATTTATCCCATTTTTATGAAAGTAGAACACAACAGTGCACCAGGGAAGTACACTGCACATCAAAACCAATATACAGTTTGCCTGTATGGAAGCCATTTAAATGAATAGTTTGTCATTTTGGGAAATACGCTTAGTTGCTTTCTTGCAAGGGGTTAAATGAGACGATTGATGCCATTCTCATGTCAATGCTTTAAATACAAAGCTAGAGCCTGGAGACGATTAGTTTAGCTTAGCATAGCATACTTGCTAACAAAACAATAGAACCCGACATACTGTATACAAGGTGAATGCTGTTTTAAATCCTGCTTCAGTGCTCTAGTAAATTAGTTAACCAGATGTGTAAATATACATTATATCAGCCAAGTTAGCAAAACATTAAAAGAAAGGTCCTGGTGTAGGTGAAGGTCCACTAATAACCTGACTGATAAAGTGGATTTGGCAGCCTGCCGTGGCATTAGACTGTAGACCGTAGCAGTTTGTGGTTCAGTTGCTTTTGTTTTATATTGTATTATGTACTTATATTATCATCTCATAAAGTCAATATCCTGTTAGCTTATGTACATGTCAAGCAGGAATTAATTTGCAGTTATGTTTGTGCAGTTATGTTAATGCAAGTCCAGTATTCACTCTCCTTTTAGCTCTCTTTTGGTCTCCACCAATGAAGAAAATATCTGGCTCTTTAGCTGCTAAATGCTCCACTGTGTTCACCAGTTAGCCGCTAACTTTGACTGTGTTATGTTAGATGCTAGGCAGGTAGATCACATGTGGTCATGTAATCCATTGTAATATAAAATATTGATCAAAGCTGCTTTAAATTGTCACACTGACTGAAGCTAATGTTAACATGTTAACATTCATGGGCACATCATATTTGCTGCTTGGCAAGACAGTGGTTGCTACAAGTTGCTGAAGACCTATTGCATCAGTCAAAATAATCATCTCCCAGTAGGAAACAATAAAGAGTTGTGTTCCTCCAGGATGGTTATAGAGTTACACAACTTAAAAGCAGCTGTAGAATAATTGACACATCTTTTTAAACCCAAGTATTCATCCTGGAAATAAAAACTTGCCATTATACACAGCTTTAACAGTGGAGAGTGAGAGAAAACAAGCGAGAAGAGTGGAGGATAAGGTCATGGGGGGCAGTCTCTTGTTCACACTCGCCTCCTCCCTCACTCCTCCCTCTTTATCTCCTTCCCTCCTCCAGCCCTCCCCTCACAGCATTACCAGTCATGGTGACCAGAAGGAGAGGAGCGAGGCATGCAGCAGCCAGTCAGTCAGTCATTTAGTCCATTGTTTTCCCTCTAGATGTATTGTAGCTCTCCCAGGACACTTCTTCTCTGTTTCTTCAGGAAAAGCCTTTCTTCCTGTTTTTGAAGACGCAAGAAATCCCAAAGTTTTTCTTTTTTTAAACTTTCTTCCTATAATTTTGTGCTTGTGTGATATACTGCTCCTGTTATAATCCCACTTTGGCTGCATGTGAATACTGGAGCGGTCAACATTGGCTTGCTCTCCTGCCCCTGTTGCCAAATTTTTTGAAAAGGGAGTTCTGTATGAAATTTGACTTTAGTGGAGCTCAAAAGTGGGAGGAATCTCAGAGGATGGTTTGACTTGGAAGACAGAGCGATCTTCTCTTGTGGAGCGGCATCTTCTCTGTTGGAAAGAGAGAAGTCATCGGTTTTCTGGAGTAAAGAGGAGTCTGATGTGGAGCAAAACCACCAGGTGTTGGATTTGAGGGTTTCATATTCTGTTGGACAGACCAGGAGAAACCATCTTTAATTGAACAAAGAGGGAGAAAAACAGCTTCACTTTAGCGTTACACCATGGCTGGGTTGGGATGCTTCAAGGGCAGGAAGTAAGTTTCTTTTGTAACGCCATTGAATTTGAATTACATTTATTAACTGATGTTGTGATACTGAATTGAACGCTTTCACAATCTACTCACAATGTCTCACAAAGAATATTCCCTGAAGATTTCAACATCTTGTTTCAGTGTCACACCTAACAACATAATATTGCTCATCAATATTGCTTCATCAATCTTCCCTCATATCAGCCGGTACAAGATTATCAGATCTGTGTCAGAGGATGCAGACGTTTTATGGCTTTTTGAAGGGATTTGTCATTTTCAACGCATAACTATCTTAATAGAGGAAATGGATTACTCATAATACTTTACAACACTGTATGTGGTATAAATGTGTCAACAGTGATACACTCTGATACTGGAACTATTTATTTCACAGTTTGTCATGTTGTGTACTAAAAAGCAACATAAAACATGTTGACCACAACAAGAGAAATTATTTGTCTTTTCTTAGAGAGCAGTGATTTTATTTGGTACGTTGGGATTTTTCCCAGAGTCGACACTCTTTTGTTTCAGCTGTTTAATCGAACTATTGTTTCTCTTTGTTTACTGAGACAATTGATGGCTTGTGGTTGGCACTAACAGTAAACTGTATGACTCAGAGCTGATTGACTGAAGATGTGTTTTTTTACACTGGGAGAGAATGATTAGTCAGAAAATCCCAGAACTAAACTAGCTTATGTTTTGGTTTTTATGCAGAGAAATCAGGTGGATGAACATTATTTCCTGTAATTCTCTCTGACTCAGGATCAAGTCATATTGTTATACTTGACAGGTGTGGATAAATGGATTTTTTTCAGATTTGCATTTGAGTGCATGCTTTCTGTTCTTGTTGATAGAAGTCTTCAGTGATTTTAATCCTTTGAATTGGCTATATATAGCACACTGCGCTTGGCAGTGTGATTGGACCACAGAGGGTTAGGATAATGAGGGCCTTTAGCTTTTTAACTACAGTAAAGTATCTTTTTCTGTAGCAGAGCTGTGTAGATGTGGTGTAGGGTGCACTGATACCCCCTTCCACTTACTTTGTCTTTGTCTTTTCAGTCTCACGATGTGACAACAATACAAGCTTTTATGGCCCACTCAGCAGAGTTGACTTAGACAAACATTTTGTTTGTGTATGTGACACACAGAGAGAAAGTGAATACGAAGGAGATGGGGATGAGCTGCAAGAAAGTTACACACAGATACATTTAAAGAACCACTATTGTTATCTCAGAACTGACTCATAGAAAGTAGGACTTGTTACTACAAACAGGCAAAATTAAGACTGATACTGCCTTTAAATTCAAATCATAAGGTTGTATTTTCTACAGTGAAGTCAAGGTCTTGATAGACTTTGCATTCAAGTCGTTTAAGGAATCTCACAGGGCACAAAGAGCACATTGTATACATGATATACAAAAAGCTTGGAGGGTGGTGTCTTTTATTAGCCTTTCCAAAACCAAAAATATGAGAGCAAAAATGTAAAGAATGGATTAAATGTTGTGGTTATCTGCCCTAACGTAAGCTGCAAATGTCAGCATGCCTCGCTAACTAGCTTAACTACCTAGTTACAGTAACACTACTGTTGTGTTAGTGTTTGTAACACTACTAAGACCAAAGTGGATGTCATTAGCTAACAGTTTATTTTTAGTGTTACAGGTGACATGATAAATACTGTGAAGTATTTCCCCACAACTCTATCAAAATGTAGGATAACATTAGCAGTTTTGTCCTTGTCTTTGTTTGGTGATGTGCTAAACACAACATATCCTGAAAGCTTTTTCTTTTGTAAAGTTACCTAAGTAAAATACATAAGTGAAATGTAGTATTTGAATGGACAAGAAAGCCTAAATTAAATGCTGACCTTTGGATTTAAAATGAGAAACCTATAAGCAACACAGTCAGCTTGAGACAGAGACTTTTCAGTTAATGTTAGCTCAATAACCTAGCTGATAAAAATAGCTGACAAAATCAGCTAAAATCCTTGGAGAAGAAACAGTTGTTACCCTTTCCTATCTCAGTCTTGGTTTAGCACAAATCAGGCAGGTTCAGTTTGAGCCCACCTGAATTTTATGGTCTAAGTAGATGGGAAACTTGCAGTGGAGGATGTGTTCTCCTTCCCATCAGGCCCCATCAATTCCTGTGTTTCCCTGGTCTAGCAGTCATTATGTAACCTTGGTAGTTTGCATTTGTTCAGCAGGAATGGTGATGCAGCTGTAAATGAATGTAGACTGCAGAGTGACTGATGAGAGTGTTTGGTCAGTTTCTGTCTTGAGTCCATGTAAGGCTTGTTGCTAAGAGCACAGCCCCATTTCAAACAGGAGGGATGGAGGAGATAATGTGGCAGAAGGAGAGCTGGAAGACGAGAGAAACCCCAAACCTAAAAGAATGGTTTCAAATTTGTGACCAAACCTCAGGGATAAAAAGCTTCTTTCAAATACCATTACTGTCCATTTGGACAATAATGGTATTTACAACAAAAATTTAAAATTTGAACCTGATTGAGCTCAGGCAACAAGGAGGGAATTACAGCTGGACAAGTCTAACACATTTTCATTCAGGCTCTTAATGAAATTGATTAAGTATCAGAGATGTGATTTGAGGGACACTGACGCAAAATGCATTTGAGAAAATACTGGCTGGGAAACACTCTAGATATACATCTACCAATCAAGCACATACAGCTGTTTCAGCAGGAAATGAAAATTTAAGGCATGACAAGGTTAATTCCTTTGTTATTTCCCCCCACATTAGTCAGGCCTCGACTACTTTACTCTGACTGTGTCACAACCCTTTTAGTTATAAGTCTCTGCTTGTAGCCAATTTCACACTGTTGTTTTACCTTCTTCCTACTGGATTACTACAGTACCAGTCCAGATTAATACAGCCAGGCATGCTGGACTAAAACACTAAGCTCCCTTTTTTAGCTTATCTGGAGACTCTGAAGTTCTTTACAACAGTTTCTTATCTCAGCGTCTACAGTTTACTTTACCTGCAGTGGGATGAGATATCATCAATGATATGAAGTAAAATGTAAACTAAAGGTGTTGTAATAGTAGGAGGCTACTCCTGCCTGTGATTATCAAGGCAAGGTTTTGGTCGGTAACTACGCACTGTGTTGTGAACAAGCACTGGTGTACTGCATCATACAGTATGTTAGAGGTCATTGTAGTTCACTGGCACGTTAAAATGCTTGATGGGATGAAATCATGTTTGAACGCTGCACACAATGCTGGTATTCTCAAGGTTCAAGTGTCAGGGTAATTTTACTTGGATGTTTTGCCTGTTGGCAAGTTGTTGAAATAGTGAGATTTTATGGGAATTTGTAAAGACGACATTACAGATAAGAAAGTAACAATGCATTTATTGTGTGTTGCAGAAAGCGTTTTTTCATGGAAGTCAGTTGTTATAGGAACTTTTATTCCAGGGTTGACAAAGGTGGTGTTAAAATGCACAAATTTTCATTAGAAGTGTGCATACCCAAAATCTCAATAAATATATGTTGAATTTTGATCTTTGTTAAGTGGTAGTATAATCTGTCTGATCCATGCAGTTATTAAAAATAACACACTTGGGACATTGTGGTGACCTTGGGGTTTAGGAGGCTGACCTTGAAATTGCAACTTTTCCAGCTGGGGACCTTTGTTGCATATCATCCTTGCTCTTTTTCTCGCCTCATTTCCTGTCAGCTCTCCAGTTTAACTTTCCAAATAAAGTTTAAAAAAAAAAAAAGAGGATGTAAAAAAAAAAAGAAAAAGAAAAAAATGACAACTGCATAGCTCATTACAAATGATCCCTCCCACAGTGCCGCACTCTGAGAGAAAACCAACTAATACCAATTAGTTTTGCTACTTTCTCAAACCTTATTTTGCATTGAAAGCTCTGGGTAGGTCAAAGTAACAGTGGAATTCTTCAGAGTTCAGGAGTGAAATTGAATGAATAATTTCCCTCTTAGTCACCGTCTCCTGCTGACCATGCAGGGGTTGAATGGCTCAAGAGGAAGTACTGTGGTCCTAATGGCCATGTTCCCAGTTAGGTATGTGTGACTTGGATGAGAGACAGAGGAGCAAGCAAAGACAGAGGAGGGATGGTGAGATAATGAGACGAGGAATAAAAAGAATGAAAAGATGAACAGGGGAAGGAATAAAGAAATGTTGGTGTGGAGCTGTGTTATCTGGACACATTCTTCATATATTTCTCATATCCTTTTATGGCTGTATGGCTCAAACTGAGCTCCTTCAAGTAATGGAGATGGGTTTGACAATAACACAGCTTGTGTAAAAGCTTTTTAACATCTGGGGGGAGAGAGAAAGATGTTTATCCTGGAAGGACTCTGCCTTTTTTACATGCCGTTCCCCATTAATGTTTTATTAGATAACATGCAGAGAGACATGTGACAAGATGGCAGACTGGACCTTGTGCAGTATTCAATAATCCACCACAAACTGAACCAGATCCAGGAAACGCTTCTTTTTCTTTGATCAGTGGTGTAAATCAATGACCAAGTCTGAAGTCCTGATATGTCTGGTCCGTAAAGAAATACTGCATATTTGAGAATACAAGTAAGATCACTCTTCTCTCAATCTAATTTCTCACATCTTCTCGTCTAATTCTGGGCAAGAAAGCAAATAAAAATATTTTCCAAAACGTCAAACTGTTCTCTTCTTAAGTGAAAATTCCAGCAGTGTTACCTGCTGTACATAAGGCTGATTGGTCTTTGTGAACACTTTGCTTTTTCTTATCACTTTTTCAAAAGTGTGTGTCTGATCCAAGTGGATACACTTGAATAAAATTTGGTTTTAGATTTTCACAGTTCAAAATCCATATTTGCGTTAAACAAAGATGCCAAATTAGCATCTGAGGTGCACAATAACTCATGTTACCTGATCTCAGGATGACAGTTCTTGATCTGATTCAACGTCTTTGCTTATGACCAAAAAAAGACATATTTTACTGTAGAAAATAGGCAGCATTCCCCTTTAGGGTCGGTATTTATTTCCCCCTCTTCGTTGAATTTGACGTCTTCTGGAAGTCGATGTTTTTTCTTCGAAAACAGAGTTAAACTCTTTTATTTTGTGTGCTTGGTTGGTGACTCGCCCAACGTTGATATCAGATTACAAAATGTTCTAACCAAACCATAACTAACAAACCATCATCTTTTGATTATGAGTCCCTACTTTTATGTAAAACAAATGCATTTTCTCCACATTTTCTCTCGCTGTCATATTTCTTCCCACAAGCTAAAATATATTTTCAGCTCACTGGAGAGTTTGCTCTGTTTGCATAAAATATTTTAACTACCAGCTAACAACATTTAAAAAGAACGCTTTGGTCCATCTCTGATGTGAACCGATAACTGTGCTTCATTTACTTGAACTTGAATATATTACTTGAAGTGGATGCGGTCAGTATGGTAACCCTAGTGCACAGTGGAGAAAAATGAAGGATAAAGAAGAGAGTGACAAGCAGAGATAAGATATGAGATTCAGCAAAGGTTAGCTTGATTTGAACCTGAAATATCATAATTGTAATGTATCAATTTATCTGTTATTATACCAAATTAACAGAATATCAGGTTGTTTTGTGATAAAATGTGCCAAAAGTGTGTAAATATAGACCTGCTCAAACTGGATGTACACTATGTTATGCACACAGTTTGAAGTTGACATGCGTGCTGCTTATGTCTGTATATACAACATGCCAATGTCTATAACTGTACTCAGTGGTTCATACCAGTCAGCCAAGTTTATCATTTAAGCTGCCTGGAAAAATCCTTCTCCTGCCTCGCTATTCTTTCTTGATTCATTTTGGCATCTCTCTCTCCCTCTCTCTCTGGAAATTGAAGGCCTGCGGCTCGTCATAGACCCAGTAACATCACATTACCGAGGCCAATTCATCTGCACTTCCTCTCATCGGCCTCTCATCTCCTCTCACTATGCAGAGACCCAAGTTTGTTTTCATGGCCAAGCACCTAAAAATAGATCTTTGACTTTTAGGTTTCCCACATGGACTCTGTGTTGATATGTTGATTGTGAGCCTTGCTGCCGAAATAAGAGACTTTAGTTTTAATAGTTGCTATCAGTCCATCCTATGTATGAAAACACTGAAGAACAATCGCAGTTATCATTTTGTTTGTGGTGTTCCCCTGGTATGATGGCAAATACTCTGAGAAGTTAAATTCTGCAGAGCATCTAAAACTCACACTAATAGTCTGTGACTGAGTAAACCTACTTCAGGGGACGGACTGTGTACCTTAGAAAACAGAATTTCATTCATAAACTGTGTTGGCTCATTTTGTACGAACAGCTCTCACATGACTTGGGTTAAGCACTGCTTTTACTGTGTACTACCACACAGCTCAGGGGTTTGTTCTGTGTGAGCCTGTTGGAAAATCTTTACTGCAATTTAATCATATTATCTAAGGGAGAAAGCTTTCAGAAAATCTGCAGCAATGGAAAAAGGATGGTGTTTTACTTGAAAGGGAGCTCCACCCATTATAAATGTACACATATAGTATGGGAACTGGGGACACATTTACCTTCCTGGCTCTACTTTTTAGCGAAATATATGTACAGTATCTTTGATATTTTAAAGGGGAACTCCATCAATTGTATATATCAAAGTCTGTTTACAGGTTTTGGGGAGTGCTACTGTATTTGTGAAAAGTTGTAAAGAAAAAAGTTTTGTGGCTCCAGAGGGAGCTGTGCGAAATCTGATCAATTGCCTCTAGTGATGTCACAATGTTGGCTGTGGTTGAAGACTGCAAGTTTGAAAATGATAGAAATCTGGACCTGTGGAGTTAGAAAGAAATCTGTGGTTGAGCTGCATTGTGGGTAATGCAGGCACCAGGTTTTGACAAGGAAGAAGAATGCATGGGATTAAAAAAAAGACAATATCTCTAGTTCTGTTGTATCGATTTTCATCCTTTTTTAAAAACTGTCCATTGTGAGTCTGACAATGTTATAGGACTGTGCGGACAACTCTTTTAACAAAAGCAAAATATGTCAGTTAAAAGCAGCTGTACACAGTTCATTTGTCCCTTGCTAGGCTCTTAGCTTCTGTGTCTGCCGCTGATTTATTGTAAGTCCTTCTTTACTCTGTGGTCCCTAATTGCTGTAGTAATGTAATCAGGTCCATATTAGCCTAGTTTAGTGCTGCTGGTACAGAAGGATTAGTACTGGAGTGGAGTGGATTTGTGTTGTAATTGGTGAGTCCAATGGGACCTACCATTGAAGCCTTTATGTTACTAGATTAGATTAGAAGACACACACTTCTGTATAGAGGGAAATTATTTTAAAATCCTGAATGCGTTATTAAAAGCTTATTTTATTTTTGATTTGAGAATTTCTTTTATTGGGGAATCTTGAGTCGTCACAGTCAGACATTATGTCAGACATCTGCCTGTCAGTGTTGACAGTAGATAATTAGTCAGCACCATAAGCCTGTGGTGCAAAGGGTCTGGTAATGCTGGCTCCATTCAGAGATTAAGGCTCAACTAGATTGGATTTGTTTTACGTCAGAAGGACAGGAGCCAGGAGCCCCGTGCACAAAGTCAAGTTATAGTTATCTATGACAGAAGAGCTCAGTCTTTGTTTATAGCTGTCCTTCACCTCCTTTATGTATGTGTGTGTGTGTGTGTGTGTGTGTGTGTGTGTGTATATATATATATATATATATATACACACATGCACATATACTGTAGGTATACTGTAGGTGACAATGTCACTGTTCAGTTCAGTCATGATGGATTTGTGGAGTCTGTATTTGGACAGTGTTCTGTCTACATCAGCTGGATGAGACTTAAAGGACCAGTGTGTAGGATTTAGTGGCATCTAGTGGTGAGGTTGCAGATTGCAACCAACTAAATACCCCTCCCCCTCCCCTTTTAAGCATGTAGGAGAACCTACGGTGGCCATGAAACTCCCAAAAAATGCAAAAGGCCCTCTCTAGAGCCAGTGTTTAGTTCGTCCGTTCTGGGCTACTGTAGAAACATGGCTGTGCAACATGGCGGATTCCGTGGAGGAGGACCCGCTCCCTATGTAGATATAAAGAGCTCATTTTAAGGTAACGAAAACGCGATTCTTATTTTCAGGTGATTATACATTAATGAAAACATAATTATGAATATTATATTCCATTTCTTCCAAGCCCATTCCACTAGATGCCACTAAAGTTTACACACTGGTCCTTTAACTTACAGCAGATGTCATGGTACTGAGGTGTGTGTGTGTGTGTGTGTGTGTCTGTGTGTGTGTCTGTGTGTGTGTGTGTGTGTGTGTGTGTGTGTGTGGCTGATGTATGTGGGTGTTAATGAGGTTATTTCATCTGTCTAATAAAAGCAGACCCGCTCCTGGTCTGATTACCTCTTCGTACACTAATCCGTTGTTATGTAATGAGGTTGACACACACACACACCACGCGCACACACACACACACACACACACAATTCGTAGCTTCCCAATAAAGCTAATGATGTGCATGAGAGTGTTTACACTGCATGTAATGCAGAAGGATTAGTGTCTTAAATAACACAAAGTTAATAAACAGCAGCTAAAAAGCTGTCATGGAACAATGCAAGTCCAAAATGTAAAAGTGGTCTGAAAGAAAACAACCATAACATTGCAAGGTGAAAATAAGCAATTAAGGCCCCAGTACGGCTGTTGTGGTTTTGCATTTTTATAGAATAACAAGATCAGATCTACAAAATGATGTAACTTCTATTTTTATATGAGAATACAAAGTAAAGATGGAGCTGCAGCTTGTTAAGTGTTATGTTTTGCCTAAAAGGGTGTTTTTATATGTTGTAACCCTCATTTACATTTATGAGGATGGCAGAGAATTAGAAACGTCTCTCTTTCAGCATTTTTAGGTGTACATTAAATATTGTATTTGCAAGATAGTTTAGCTCTTTGTAAGATGCATAATCAATAATTATAAAAAAAAATTCAAATACATCATAATTTTTACATGTAAATATTTTTTTCACCATATTTGTGAAATAGTAATGAGCTGATTTGGAACCAGCCTCAAAGTTCGTCGCATGTTGTCTAAATTTATGATGGAAAACTGACCCAGGTCACATCACAAACTGAGGTCTTGTGAGACTGTGAGCCGCCAACACCATTCACAAATCATTTATAGAATTTTTGTGACTGTATTTCACAACTTACGTTTTGGTGTGGTTCAGCTTTTAAACTGTTTTGTTGAGTATAGTTTATGGCACAAAAATGCTTCCATATGCTTCCATGCTATGGATGCACAGAGCGTCCTGTAGCTGCATAATTAGCACTGGCCTGTAGCTGGAGCTCAGTTCTAGATGTGCTACATCTTGGATTTTAATAAACAATAGTTTGCACTGAAAATGATACTGGAGTCTTCATATGATTATTTTGTTTTCACTATCTGGAAACGCTGCCCTCAATATAATGTGGTCTAATAAACAGCCTGTTCAATAATAGTTTAACAGACGTAAGATGTAAGCTAAATTGCTAATCAACCATTATAGAAAAAAAACAAACCTGATGACGGTTACATGAACAACACATAAATAGGCTTGATGTGTCAGAAACTGTCTACCATTGCACATCTGTGTTTTAATGTTTTGATGATTAAATTGACTGATTGCAAAATCTGAAATCATGTATGAGCTACTGTAGCAGAGCTACCTAATCAGCCCTGCTGCAAGCACAGTTTTTCTCTCGATATTTAAATGTGGTTGGAAAAAAAATACACCAAATTATGCAGAATTAGGTTGGAAAATATGAAGGTAATCTCATTAGTAAGAATCAAGCTTTACTGGATTTATTTTTTATCAGTTTGCTGTTGCTGAGCCTTTTTTCAAGCCATTTGGTTGTTTGTTTTTGGTAGCCTTTGTGTCTGAGGGAGAAAATCATTTTACAAAGGGCTTCTGACCATCTTTGGTATAAAACCACACCACTGCTCTACACTGAAAGGCTTCTGTGTTTACTGTAAGTCTGTTTCCCTCCTGTCTCTCTCCTCTTCCTAATATTCGTCTGTTTATCTAACTGACTCTTCTTTCTTTTCATGCTGCTCTTTCCCACAACCCCTGTCTCTGACCCCTGTCCTCCCTCTGTCTTATTTGTCCCTCGTTCTTCTGTTTTCTCACTATCTCCCTTAACTTTCTCTCACTCCCCCTTGCTCTTTACTTACATGCCCCTTACTCATCCTCTCGTCTACAATCCTCTTCTTCTGTTCTGCTGTTTCTCTTCTCTTTGCACATCTATATTTCTTCCTGTCTTTCTGTTTTTACTCCTCCTCTGTCCCTCTTCATCCCTGTCTTCCCCCGTCATCCCTCCATCCTTCTCATAGATGAAGCGGAGGATGTCACCATGGGGAGCCAGCTTTGGAAGTGGGCGAAGGTCAGTCATTTTGACCCCTGACCCCTTGACCTTGAACCATTGACTGCACCAAGTAGCCTTTGAGACTTAGTTGCACTCTCTATGAAATAACGTTCAAACTGTCCTTCAGCTTGACTCAAAGGAATAATTTTAGGAAATATGCTAATGTACTTTCTTGTTGCGAGTTAGGTGAGACGATAGATACCACATTCATATCTGTGTATTAAGTGTGCAGCTAGAGTAGATTAGCTTAGTTTAACTAAATGGGTACAGTGCATAACTCATACATTTTTACATTTCTGTTTATGTGTAGAATAAATAAATGTGGTAGAATGTGTTAATTAATGAGCTATAGAGGTGCTGGTGGGCATATTTTTTAACTTTGGACACAGCCAGGCTAGCTGTTTTCCCCCACCTTAAGTCTTTATGCTAATAAAGTTAAGTTAACCAGCACCATACTTAACGCACAGTTATTGGGATATACAATTATTATACATGATTCTTTTTAAAGTAGTTAGTCTACTTTTGCTGTGTAGTACATTTTGTACACTGTATGTATCAGCTAGCCTAATGTTTCCAATTTCAAAAACTTTCTTTACCAGGCAGTAATATTGTAGTGTTTCACCAAAACACATCTCAACAAACATTTCATTATTATACATTTGTGTACAGTACACATTGAATTTATTTAGCTCCCTACATTTTAAAATATTTTCAACTTCACCTATTGCTAGTCTGTATGTTCAGTTTTCCCAACCAGTGTGTGTTGTTGGGTGTTCAGACCAGTTTCCCTTCCCTCCCTAGTACTTCATTGTTTCCTGTATGAGTGTCTGTGGTGGTTTGTTTCTGTCTGTGTATCTGTATCTGCTTCCTATAGATGATATTAAGACTCTTGAACCAGTGTGTGTGTATGTGGTGAACTGTTGGCTGTAGTGTCTTCCTGTGGCATCAGACACAGGAAATGGATCAGTTGAGCTATCAGCTCACAACAGAAACAACATCAAGAACAACAACACCAGCAGCATGTGTCTGTGTTTATAGGCATGTATCTAATTGTGCCAATATTAAAATAATGTAAATATCATAAATTACAATTTTTTGAAGAAGTGTAAAAACATGGTGTTATAAGATTTTTGTCTCTGCTGTAGAAGATAATGATGAGGGATGATGGGAAAGGCTATGGCACGTGACAAAGATAGTGATAATTATAACTTTAAAGGGGACCTATTATGCTTTTCCTTGTTTTCAGTCATATATATAATGTTACACTGTCAGATGTTCATATTAAACATGGCTAGAGTGTCAAATAATGAGGTAAATGTATGTAGAAGTTATCCGTGTGACAAAAAGCACTTGCTTCAGACTGCTCTGAATGCTCAGTTTCTGAGGTTTTTTTTCTACTTTCAGCTCAAGCTGACGTTGGCTTGTGACAGATTTCTTTATATGGTCATCTGCTCCACACACAGCACATGAGTTCACTGCTCTGCTCTGCTAACATTATGGCATTTTTCCATTGTTCTGGGGGTCGTCACGCTGAGCCATGACTCAAGTTGAGCTGGCACGCTGTGAGTGTTTTTCCATTACACAGCAAGGCAGAGTAAAATAAGTTGTTTACCTGTAGGAGGTGTGCTAGTCGTCTGCAGCTCTTCATCAAACATCATCATCACTGTGGCTGTTTCTGCTTGTACTATTACTCCCTGCATTATTTCTAACTGAACAAATAGCTCCAAATATCTCAATATGTTGTTGTTTCGACCAGTTTTTAGCACCACTAATGAAGCTCTGCTAATTTGGTGAAGAACACATGTCACTTCCTGTAAATTCTTCAAAAATAAAAGTCTCCCATTATTTAGTCATCTGAAAGCTTTTACTGTAAAGCAGTAAAGCAAGAAATGTTGGGTTTTCATTAGCAGCAACTTAACACAACCCTGGTACAGCTGCCCCTCGGCCACTTCCAGAAGTGTGGCCAACAGAGTGGGCTCATTTGGAGGGGGACCTTAAAGAGACAGGAGCTAAAACTGCCTGTTAAGAGACAGAGGTTGAACTGAGAGGCTGCATAAAGGGCCAATATAAGATAAATAAGGAGTTTTTTTTAACTGTTAATCATGCAAAGCTACTCTAGTGGGGTCCACATTAAAAAAAATAGAGCTGTAAATGAGCATAGTATTTAACGATGGTTTATATGATGATTAATAGCTAATGATTAGGTAATGGTAATACTGATGAAAAGCCCTCAGCATGTAAACAAACGTTGTGGAATGTTCCATCTGTTTCTATAATACAAACTTATTGTAAACACAGTTGACAAGAAGCTCTCCAGCCACTTCCCTAATGGAAAGAAACAAGCCTGTTCACAATAACGGCAAACATGGAAATCATGGCTGTCCATAAACCTTCTAAAAAGGAATTGAAGAGCAGACAATCATTTTTCTTCCATATTAAAACATATTGTAGTGTTTTGCAAAAACAATCTCAACTTAGTAGCTTTTCCCAGAGCTTTTAACAGTCATCAATGTACAGTATGCTTAGTTGTCATCTGTTGATGTGCAAGCTCAGAAGCTTCATTGCATTTTAGGACCTTTAGTCCGTCTTGACTAATAAGTCAAGTAGTGGTTTGACTTGATCCCAGTGTTATCAGTTATATACATATGATGTAATCATTTTATCCTTTATACATTCTTAAATCTTGTATTAGCCACATTTAATTTCTCACATTATATGAGAGGTTAATGTCACGTTTCTGTTGAAGGTTATCTATTAATTTTCATTAAATGGTTGCATTTAATTAAATGTATTGTGAATCAACCTGAGGTTTTGCACATACAGTAGAAGTGATTCAAGAGATTCTGGATGTTAGTTCATTTTTATCTCCTTGTATTCCAAATATTTGGTCCACACGTGTGATTACAAGATACCGCTACATATCAAACATCAAAAATATACAATATAAGACATCATCCGATAACTCACCTACAAAACATGTAAACCATTACATGTATTCATTTTCCCCATAGTATTTTTAATTACTGGTCATAGCTTTTTAATGATATAGATATAGATTCACCATGGCCTAGCAGATTTTTAAACATCAGTTTAACCTTGAAATCAAATATGTTGTATAATTTTGTTGTTCAAAATTGTGTTTTATTACATAGATTTTTTCCCACAAATCTTTACCAGTGTCTACCTTGTTATATACAGTGTATGATTTCCATCAACTGGACATGTCACTTTGTTACCATAGAAATATGAAAGGAAAGGCAACTGATGGCTTTATATACATAACGGACAGTATTTGATCCAAAGTTTATTTCCTCTTAGAAAAGAAATGGGAAATGAAATGATGTTTCCAGGCCTTACCCGGGTAGTACAGCCAGGTAGCACATTGCTATAATTATTCTGAGATGTCAATTTACTGACAAACATATCAATAATGCCTCAGCTTACTGCCAAATTGCACAGGAAATCCAGTGCATAGCTAATTAGATTTGAGACTAGAATAGGGATTCATGTAAAACTTGGTGGATTAATGGTCCCTCTGTATGAGAGAGCAGCTAACTGGTTCTGCATGCTGGAGCTGAACTCTCACATGGCCTCAAACTTCCTGTCTGCTCTGGCTGCTGGAGAGGGCTCAATGATAGTCCTGTAAAATAAAGTGAAGTGAGTGATTACAAATTCAAAAATGTACAAGGGGTTTGCAGATGATCATTTACATATTTCTAATATTTTTTAAATGTATATATCTGAAGCTTGTTGTCTATATAGTCAAGGCTCACTCAGCAGTCAGAATATATTGCACTCCATGTTGCTGCAGGATGAGAGCAATAACAAGTTATCAGTTTGACATGTGAATTCCTGTAGTTTGTAGAGGTTGCAGGGCATTTGCCGGTGGTGCTACCATTTCAGCTGACAGGAGTGGATGGCAGAGCAGAGCAGAACAGTGGAAACATAGCTGAGATGCCTCTGTTGAGATTGTTTGGATTAGAGTGAAGGATTGGACTGGAGACTGGCTTGGGATCAGACTGAAGTGTAACATAACAGCTTGAGTTGGAACATGAGTTTAAATAGAAAATTGAAGTTCATCACAACAATTTAAAACACACTACCCATGATCAGCTTTTAAGGACACAAGAAATAGACCCATTTTAACACATTCAGATTAACAGATTTGGAAATGATTTTATGAGGTGCTGGTTTGTTGCAGACTATTGTCTCATCCTTCAGATGAAGCTCTCTGGGCAGCCCTTTGTGATTTCATTTTATGTCCTCTGCCAAGCCACTTCTACTAGCAGTCACGACACTCCCAAATGGGACTTTAATCACATTGTAATCCGGCGAGCCTGATCACATTGCAAGTGGTCAGGCTGGCATATGAGCGATATAAGGAGATAGAGACAGATTAAGATAAATACAGCCACAGGAGACACAAAATAGACATTTTCAACACATAAAACAGGCCATTAATTAAGTATTATCAGTTGCAGTGTCATGTTGTTATGAGATAATATTGTGTTATTGTTATACCCAAATTTGTTTTCCATATTCATCCAAGATAACTGTAGGGTTGGGAATTTTAAGTTTATAAAAACATTTTTATGGGAAAATTAATTATCTGTGTCATTGTTGGAAGTTCATGCTTATCCTGCTTTGCTTTGACCTTTTCTGGCATTTATCAGTTTACTGCTGTTCTGTACAAACAACATAAATCAATCCAACTAGTCATGTGTTGACTATTTTATCATTTAATTATTGCACTTTTTTGAAGAACATCATGCTCATCAGTCTCTGTCTCTCCATCACAGCAGTGACAGTGCTGCCATGGCATCAGGACCCCCAGATGTGATGGAGCCTGCTGAGGTGGGGGAAGAGTGCTCAGGTAACATTTAGAGTGGATGGTGTAATAATAATGATTCGTATTTACTCATTATTATACGTCCAAGGTGTCTTTCTTTACTGACATTGCATGCAAAGTTTTTGTCGGCAATTTGAAGGTTTTTCCCTTTTTCCTTTTTGTTCAAATCAAAACTTTAGTCATCTAGTGTGTGCTGAAAGTGAAAATGCCATCGCTAAGTGTATATACTGTAGTTTTCTTCTAATTTCAGTTTCCATATTTAATAAATTGTATTATTCTGCAATGCTGAAACCTTGGATGTGGGTTAGAACATCAGTCACATTTACACTTCCCATCTGTTGATTATGATATTCCAATGTGACCACACATGAAGTGTAAATTCAGTAGTTTATTCATACTTTTGAAGGTGTGACAGCTTAGAACATTTCAAAAACTAAAATCATTTGACAGTAACTTATTAACTAGTATCTCCAATGACATGGACAGATCTGCTTATTGTATATTCATTTAAAAAGGGA
Organism: Thunnus albacares; assembly: GCF_914725855.1. Lineage (NCBI taxonomy): Eukaryota > Metazoa > Chordata > Actinopteri > Scombriformes > Scombridae > Thunnus > Thunnus albacares. The sequence goes on from NC_058115.1 coordinate 8,103,838, forward strand.
AATATTTTTTCAGTATCATATAGCCACAGTATATTAGTATAAGTCATTTGGAAGTGTTTTGCATTCAAAAACACAACATACAAGTGTATGTATCTACTATGTATTTTTGGTTTTATTCTGGCAGCTCCAAAGAGCAGCAAGAAACTTGAAACCTTAAACTTCAGTAAGCAGAAATCCTCTGTGTTGAGAAATTGAGAAGCACTCTGCACAGACTGCAGACACTTATCATTTTTTCCAAAGGTTTTGATGGGTCACTTTCTCCATACCCATACCAGGTCATAATTGGTGTCAGTTCTGCAAATGTCTTGGCTCTCTTAGTGGGAATGAGATGGTCTTTTTTGTTGAAGACCCACAGAATGGTGTCTCAGGAATTGCAATTTCTGCCAAGGATGAAAATAACAAACAATATCAGCATCAGTAGAGGGTGACTGGTAGTACACAGCAGAGAAGATCAGTCCGACTTTAACAATTGAGATCTCCTTACTGGTGCTGGCAGGAAATGAAGAAAGAGAAAATTATCATCATCATCTTCCTCTCATACACACAAACACGCACACCGTCTATACAGATGGATAGCACGTACGCTGCTGATATGATGGGAACAAGGAAGAAGTGCGTCAGGAGGTCAGACAGATGCCTGTGTGGGTGAGGCCACAGTGGGAATATCAGCTGAAGTGCTGCTGGGCTTATTGTAAACACAGTTTGAGCACAAGATCTAAAACAAAATGAAAAAAGCCTTTCATGTCTGAGCTTTAGTCATAAACTAGTGAAAACTGATTGTTTGTAGTTTGTCGCAGGAATCAGACCTCACATGATGGAGTTGAAGCCATGACTCCACAGATCATGGTGTCTGCCAGTCATGTACATCTCAATCTGCTGGCATTAACCCAGTGACGGTGCCAGAAAGACAGCTTATCTCTGATTGGAGCTTGGTAGAATGTGCTATGTGTTAATTGGATCTGCAGCATGAGAGCGATTGGAGTCTTTAAATAGAAAGTATGCAAGTTTGAGCCTGTTTTCTTCTTTCTTTAAGTCATTGTTATTTTAGAGCTGCTGAAAACGTGTAGTATTTCTCATTGACATTAAATATTGACATTAATATGTCATACAAATGAGCAAATACTAAAGTTAAAGAAAAACACATCCGTAGGTATTATTGATTAAAATCAAACTGAAATAAAAACAATCTTTTGCTAAAAAAAAAAAAAATCAATTTGACTTTTGACTTGAGTTTGAGCCAACAATAAAGACCCCCTGTTCTTTCTGTAATGCAGGGAAAGTACAGAAAGAAGTATGCGGGAGCCTGTTAGAAGCATTCTGCAGGTGTTGAAATAACATGAACAAAAAGTAACGTTTAGCGGGAATGAGTGCTAACGTTAGCAAGATAGGCTACCTAGCTTGACTTAACAATATGACAGGTCCTGCCAAATGTTGATGTAATGTTTTTGTGAGACAGACAGCTTAAATCACTAATGGTAGATGAGACTTCTTAGACTTAAAAAGAAGGAAAAAATCAGTATGATGTTTCTGCAGTCAGCAGTACACCACAGATATTGACAATGTGTCTCCAGCAAAGCCAGCTCTCAGTTATCAGTCTGCACGTCATTGGAAATGTCCTCTCAAATACCCCATGCTCTGCCACATATACTGTATGTCCAAAAACTGTTTTATCCTCTTTTGAAAATCACCGCAATAGCTGAACACAAAAAGTAAAGATAATTTCAAATTGCTCATTGACTTAAACATTTTATCAGTCAAAAACTCTGCCAATCTTCATCAGGACTGTGGATGTGGTTTGGTTAGATTTGACTGACAGTGGCCTGTCAGCATGGACATACAACCCCACTACTGTCATCAGATTTTGATGCTAAATTTTGATTGTTGCTCAGAGGTACATGACATCACCTTTTTGCGACTGAGCTCCACCCATATCAAACCAGTAAAAAAAGTGCAGAGAAAAACACAAGAAATATCTCTTTTGAAATAACCAAAGCTTTTCAAACTTTGAGAAAAAAAGTGTGTTTATGGAGAACTTCATACCTAATAGCAGGAGGCTGACTGGAAAAAATAGGTTTTCAGGGTCTTTAAAGGGACACTATAATAGCTATGGCCACTAACGTTGTCAGAACTCATAAATCACAAATAAATAATCAGAGTTGAGAGTTAAAATATCTCTTCATCCTTGTGCTTGCTCCTCATCTTTTTCTTCTACTCCTCCATAATCCTCCTCCCCCTGCAGAGAAAAGATAATTAGATGCATCACCTTTAGCGACTTTCTGAACTTGCCAAACAACAGATGTCACTCTTAGAGTTTGTGTTCATGGGCAAACACCTCACAAATATCACAAGTACCACAGTGAGCTTCACTCCATGTGCTGATCTACCTACAGTGTAGAAACTGTTTCAGGTCCCTTCGCCTCTTCTTCTCATCTTCTATTTCACAACAACATTGTCTCCCTGTCAAAGGCCACCATTTTCTCATTGTGTAAGTTAATATTGACCTTAGACTGCCTTGAAATTGCCGTGATGCTATTTTGAGTATGTGCACAGAGTCGTGATTGTGATTTAAAGACTATACTTTGGAAAATTATTAAGTGGATTTCTAATGTTAGGCCTACAATGCCTATAGACGTACACTGACCTTCCATTGAAGCAGTGGCCTTATTCAACTCTTTATGAGTGCAGACCTTTAGCTTAATGGTGTATTGTACCTAAAATAGCACAATAAATGGCACTGTCGGCTGGTGTTTCCCCCTGATTTTCATCTTGGCAGCGCACAGATGCCTCTGATGCATCATCAGAAGCACATTGGAAGCTCCTCAAGTAAATACAGCAGTAATGTTGTTCGCTTTGTGGTGCCAAACAAAGGACAGGTACATTTGTAGCCAACATTTCTACATAAAAATTGGAGGAAAAGTGACATTGTCTTCCATGTGTGGACTGATGGCAGCTCATTAAAATAGTGTAGCAGGTGCTATATTTACCACTCCATGCAGAAAAGTTGTGACTTGCAGATAATTTTATGATTTTTTTTTTTAAACACACAATAGATCAAAGTTAACAAACTGTTTACATGTATGCATGAAATATAATATTTTAAATATTATAAAATAACCAAATGAATTACCTTAATCATCTTTTATGTGTTCTCCAGCAAGTGACCCAGAAATGTTAAGCATCTTGGCTCCATTACTGGGTTTAGATTCCAGACATTTTTCAGCTGTGATTTAGCTCCAACCAGAAAGCATATTTTTAGAGAAAGGAGGGAATGCTGAAGGATTCCCCACAGGGAGAAGGACAGACATGACAAAGCCAGTATAAAAAGAATGTGTCTGTTTTAAAACCCTCTTCTAAAGCATTTCATGGCCCAGGGAAGTGAATTCTCCAAATAGTTATGGATCACTTTTGTTTTGTTTTTCTCCCAGCTAATATTTTGGTCACATTTCATTTTTCCTACACGCTATTCTTTTATTCCTACACATTATGTACTTAAACTAATATATGGTTATTTTGAGCCAGTGTTTGACTCAACAAGCTCAAGTTTTATTTTAAAACTGTCACAAACGTATTGTTAGTTGTACAAGATGATGTCCATATGACATTAAAAACTGCAAAAGATACACTTATTATTAACAGTAAACGATAACAAATAGTAGCATGTGAGTTTGAAACAGCTAGAGTAGTATTACAGATAGAGAACAGTTTGCAACCATGGGGTATTATTAGTTTGAATAGATAATCCAACAGTAATATAAAAAATAACTACTAACAGATCAAAACAACGTTTTTTCTGAGGTGGTTTTCTACTCGGGAGTAGGTGCTGCTATATTGATCCAAACTAGTAATCAGTGATCTGTTTTGTGTTTTAACACTGTCTAGGTCTGTCCACTGCTCCTTTCCCCCCAAATTCTTAAATCTGTATACTTCATTGTGTGGAGCTCATTAGAATAGTTTTAATGCAAAGTAACATGTGACCAGGGATTGATGTGGCAATAGAAACTGAGTCCATGGCCTCCTTGACTGAACGGATCTAATTGATAGTGGAAACAATTGATTTTATAATGACATTGACAAAGAAACAGTATTTAATGGGGATTGCTCATCTCATGGCCCATACCTGATCCACTTAATACACACACTATCAGATCAATGCAGATGCCGAGTATTCAGAGTAGTCTATAACCATCCATAAGCACCAAAGACCAGTTGGGGCATGTTTTCATCAAAGGATAAGGCTGGTGATTTTCTATATTTTACTTATTCAACAAATCTGCTGTGCAGAGACAGACCAACAATGAACTCATCCCACCCCACACCAAGTATTGTTTGTTTAACCCAATATTGCCCCAAAACTATTAAAAACACATCAGTGAGCCACACAGTTGCGCTGGGTGACAAGTTCCTTCACCGCAATGATTATGGCCACAGTAGTTTCTTCAGAAATAGTTCCACAGACTGATAACAGTGATCACGTTTTCAGTCTCCTGGAGAATAGTTCTGTGTAAGGTAGATGCCACTGCACATGTGTGGGAACACATGCTTTGGACACACATACAATACATGTAGGTAGGATGATTTCATTTCGCTCTACACATAAGATTTGCTGACAGTAGGAAAGAAAATCACCAGTCATGTCTTTTTAAGACGCGCGAAAACAGACTTTTCTTTACTGAGTATTTGATTTGAACAGAAACCTACAGTATACAGTATATGATGGTTGAGACAGCTCACAGCTGGTGAATGTGGGACACAGATAGAGGAGCAGTGGGCATTTCAAGTTCTGGATAAGTGCTGTGCTGACTGAAAGCAGTGAAAGCAGTTTGTAGCTGTTTAAGGAGTTATAAAAGAGCTGTTGAGTTTTTCCACTGCGGTGCTAATGGATGTGCACTCTCTGGGAGGGAGGCTTTACAAGCATGAGTGTGTGTGTGTGTATTTGTGTTTATGTGTACACATATCACTCTATGTGTGTGGTTTCTCCTGAGGTGCCTACCTGGGCCTTTACAGCCAACACAGGGCTTATTGCTCAAACTGCAGTTCATATGAGGGCAGTGTGTAAAGATGCTGTGTGTGTAATTTTCTCATTAGTATATCCTTGTACTGTTAGTTGTTATGATTTACCATAGCACTGGCAGGAGAACACAACTGTTTCAATTATATTTTCTTCTTTTCTCATTTGTCCTCCCAGGAAAGAAGAAGTCCAAGTTCCAGACGTTTAAAAAATTCTTCGCCAGGAAGAAGAGAAAGGAACCATCATCCTCCGGAGCTGATGCGGGTCTCAAAGCAAGCCAATCAAGCGACAATGTCAGCAAAACATCAGAAAATAACACACTCACTCGATCGGAGAAGGATAAGGGCTCTGGGTAAGATCAGACGCACACGCATATACAAATCCATACAGGTAAACTGTGACTGCGTCACTCTTATTCAAATTTTCACGCAGTTGCAGAAACATAAGTGCCAGTTGACTTTTTGTTAAAAAGCTTCAAGTACTTTTATGTGGTTTATTAGGGAAATCGATGCACTCTGCATCTCATAAGCTAAACACCACAGTGAATGCACTTTGGATGAGCTGAAAAGTTCATTTCATTATATATTATTTTTTTCAGCAATCTCAACCATCTTTCTTCACATCCACATTATATTTATGAAAAAGGTTTTACAGAATGACTCATCCAAACTGAACCAAAGCCGTCACATTTTCTCCAAACAACTCATTTTAATGGATTTGATTGACTTCCATGACATTGCACTTTTCGGTTAGTTTAATTGTCCATACATCATCTTAAATTCAACATTTTCAAAGATTCTTGCAGTCTTTTGGCTTCTGTGCACATATGTTAGTCTTTTCTTCATAACTGTATTCCTGTCTGGGTGTAAAAGCACCTAAAATGACAATTAATCCATCATGCGACACTAAAACTGAAGCCCAGGTGGGTTGGAAATACTGATATCAATAATGATTAATAGTGATAGTGAATAGTGATTAAATTTATCATCCCAGAGGGAAATCAGGTTGCAGTGTGGACACAAAATTGAATATACACAGTAAAAACATTCAGACATAAACATGACAGACACCCAATACCAGTCACAACATACATGCAAACATACAACACAGGCAGAAAGAATAATAATTCAGCAATAAGCAGCACACAATACTATACACAACCAACCTGAAGTGCTTATACAAGTACAAGAAAATTAGAAAGTGGTGTTAGCATAAGTGCAAAAACTGCAATACAGCAAAAAACAATGCCTTTGACAACTATTGAGCTGCTGTGAGTACTAAGAGTCTTTAAGGGGTTAGTCAACATAACATGACCACTGACGGCAGAGTTTTGGACAGACTTTTCATTTTGCGGCAGGCCAGGATAAACATCTGCTCTTGTGTGAAAAGGACAGAGATAATTTGAGAAAGGAAGAATCATGTTTTAACATCCATCTCCTGATCTTCCAATCTCACCTCAGTGGAGGCTTGTGGCTTCCTGTTTTTGTTGCAAGTACTGGAGGGTCTCTTCCTGTGGACAGTCCTGATTTCCTTTTGTTTTTCTAAGCTGTGCCACTTCCTGTGGTCTACTCCTTCCTCATCGTTGCTGTCACAGATGTATTTACTCCAATTTCACTCTTCTCTTTTACAATTGTACTAAAAGATAATATAATTTCGTTGGATGAATGAAGATTAGAAAAAGAAAGAAAGAAAGAAAGAAAGAAAGAAAGAACGAAAGACACAGGATGATGAACACATTTCAAACCCTCACCATCGTGAGTTTACGGTATTTATTTGGCATTCCGACAATCCATTACTCTTTATTTTGTTTATTTTGTTTTAGAAGCTGTGAAACTCACTTTGTGCTGTGTTTATTTCTTCCTTTTCCTATTTCCTGCAGGTCAAAGATCAGCCTGGGCAGCAAGGCCTTGTCACATGACTCTGTCTTTGTTTCTGACTCATCGGAGGCCAACGAGGCTCTGGGGGCGTCTCAAGACAGCATTCATGGGAAAGTGAAATCACTTCAGGTACATACATATAGTACTCTTCGACCAGAGCAGCCAAGGTTAATCTCCTGTGTCAACAAGTATCTAACTATCTAAGTGTCTGTCCTCAAGAATGATGCTTAATCTCCTCCAGGTCCAAGTTACCATAGTGACCCTGACCTCTGACACGTCTGTGGACGCAGGAAAGAGAAAAGAGGATTTCACCTCAGGGATTAACAAACAAATGAAGAATCAGAATCTGACACTATTTTTAGTGTGTTTGCGAGTGAGAATGTGTGACGCTGTGCGGCTCTCAGCTGTCATAATCAGTATTTATCAATACACAAGCGGCCAGAGCAGTACCAGCTGATTTTTTTGTATATTTAGTTAGTGTGATTATGCCTCAGGGATGTATGCAGAAACATACTTAAATTATTTAAGTCATTTAACGTGGTGAAGACGGTTCTGATAGAGCTGATGTGTAGCACAGAGAGAGGTTAAAACGGAAGCGTCTATCAAAGCAAAATGAAAGTACTTGATGACGATAAGAAAAGCAGACAGACAGAACAAATGTCTGTCACAACAGCAGGCTAAAACGGGAAGACATGAGACTCAGACAGATGAACTGACCTCCAGCTGAACTGCTCAACTAAGCTACCTACAGGGAGTGAGAGTTAAACATCTTAAGGAGATTTGCTAAAAAGGAAAACTTTCTCCTGTAGTTAAAATACAGAGAAAGTGTTTAGTTATGGGCCTGTTTGCGGATAAGAGAACAAGCATATAGTGTGTAAGAGACAGTGACATTTATTAATAATCAGAGCAAATATAACATAGTTTGACAAGTAAAACTGCACAAATATTTAAATTCAATAGAAATGAAACTTTAACACATTGATTTGCATGAACTGAATTCACTCAGGAAAACAATCTGATGGAGATTTCCTGACCTTAATCCTCACTCTGAGCTGGCCTGCCTGTTTGATACGCAGTATGAGGTTGTTCCAGAGCCAAATATAAACACATTATGTAAGGATCAATGTCTTACAAGGTGCATACTTATTAAAATATAATGCACAGTGCAACACTGTCACTACAGATCATGTGTTATAATGCATAAAGGGCTGTAGCCCTGATCATAGAGGTCACAAGTCCAAAACACACCAACACAAGAATAAGAAATGTTTGACTTGCTACCAAAATCATCTAATTAATTAATTTTCATGTCTTCACCTTTTAAACATAGATTTAACTGTTAAATTATCTTTTTTTAGTCTTATCTACACAATGGTCTAAATGCTGTTTCAAAGTCCTCTCCACAGAGCCAGGATATAATTCTGATGAAGAAATATTTTGTTGGCTTTAAAAACAGTCTCTTTTAAGAATGTTGACTCGAATCACAGTTGAAATATTCCCTAAAAAACATTTCACATAATATATTGTATTTAAACAGTAGTTAAACATTGGAAAAGAAAAAATGAAACAGGAAATGCTAGCTCATATGGAAAAATGATTTAAAGGAGATGAATATGACTGGATGCTAATGTTAGCTAACTTCACCTGCTTAGTAGCATTTTTAAACTCTTAAATCAAGTTATATTCATGTGCAGTTATTTCACAAGAGAAACATAAATCTTTTTATGGCACATGTTATATTCTATGTGCTGTTATCATTTAAACTCAAAGTTTGCAATAAACTGAATTTCATGTAATTGCATCTTGATTCTCAGCTTCCTAACAGAGAGCCAGAACATGAGATGAGCAATAATATTGAAATTTTAACACTAAAAACTGCAGCAGCTTGTGTATTTTTAATCAAGGACTTTTTGTCAGGTGTGTTTCAAGCCTGGCTAAAGAAAAGCTGTATTGTCCTGTGTTTACTTTACACCAGTAAATGAGTCCTTGAGAGACTGTCACCGGGTAACACGTAACAGGAAGATAACAAGTCTGTTAGTTTGAGTTTCTGTGATACCTAACCCCTACTCATACAGTCATATACACACACACACAAGGCCTAAAATAAACACTCTCTCTCTCGAGTGCCAACTGACTGTCCTCACAGTCTTTCTCTGTTAATCATACTCTACACTAGTGGGAATTTGTGGACTGTAAAAGCATTTAAACTTGCTGAACATAGAAATGCTTACTCAAATACACCTTTGTTACCTTTTTACAAAGCTGTAGTTTATTAAACAGCCTGTCAGATTTGGTTCCTCTTCATCTCTGAGTACTCACACAAAACCTTAAAAACAACTTCACTTCCTACTGTAAAAACTTCCTACTGTAAGTGTGGCTACGTTTACAAGTTTTATACGTTATTCACATGTTTTGATCCCCCGAAATGGGTGAGAACCGACACACTGACAGAAACACTAAGTACCTAATTTTGTTTAGCATTTCTATTTTTTTTTTTTATTTTTCAGCTCCAGCTGAAGCAGGCCATCAGACTGGGGTCTCCTCCATCCCTGATGTGTGTGAAGAAGACAGATGATGCTGGAACCATGTCAGAGGATGATGGTCTACCTTGCAGTCCACCTGAATACACAACGCCTAACACAACGCTGGTAACACACATACAGTACTAAATAATGTCCCATCATCTAGACCACCTGAGAATGATTTGCTACAAACAGCACCGCTAACACACTCGCAAACACTTTACTTACAGTATTATTTCTTCTCTCTCCATCTCTGTCTCTTAGAATCAGGCTCAGAGGAACAGCTCCATCAGTCTGGAGGGAACAGACAGTGAAGAAGACCAGGTAAACACTTAAAGCTTCACATATTATCGCCTTATTAAAAGTGCCCTGTGGAGTTTTTGACCACTAGTACAGCTATGGAGCCCTGTTTGACACACGTATGCTGAGAAACAGGTGGCAACGCACTCCGATGGTTTCATGCTATTTCACAGATTTACAGTTTGTGGCAGTAAAGTGCCAAGAAGAGTAGCACTGCAGCAACAAGAGGCAGGGAAGAAGACGACTGTTTGCATGTCAGCAAGCAAACACGGATGTGAGCAGTGATGGATTATTTCAAACTATTTTAAAAAAATCAGTTTTTCTTCTATGAGGGAGAGAATTCATTCACCATATTTGTGAGGCCTCAAGGATACACACAATGCATTAGGATTAGAAACACAAAAAATGTGATACGATTATAAAATCAGTAACATCACGTAGTGTGTGATGTGTGTGGATCCCCCATCACCGGCCAAACAGCCACTAAAGTAAAGTCAAGATATGTGACTTTTGAAGGCCAGGAGGAACCTTCTGGCTGTGTGAGTGTGTCGCTTTGTGTGATTGTGACATTTCTCCTCATGTGACTACGATGGTAAAAACATCTCATGATCCAATCTAATCACTGAAACACTACTCTTGGCTCTAAATAAAAGCTCCCTTCATGCTGATTGACCTCCTTCTCTATTCTTCCTCCTCTCTCCACCTTTTATCTCTTAATGCCTATTCTTTCTTACTGTCTTTCTCCCTCTGTATCCTCTGATTGTCGGCCTCCTGACCTACTGTAGGAGTGTTTGTTGTTCAGCCCATGTGACTTAAACGTCCCATATGCTCCCTAACGAGCCTGTCAGTTAAAACAATTCACTGAAATAACTACTTTTCAGATGGACAGAAAGGAGTGCCAATTCGTGATAAGACAGTTGTCCTAAAAACTCCAGCTATCCATTTAGCCTCACTGGCTATAATGTGGGCTAAACGCACAGTCAGCAAAGTATGACAAATGAGCATTTAATGATAGAGCAGTTTTAGCAATTTTAGCCGGTTTTGGCCAGTCATTTTCCCACTGAGAAAAACCACAAATGGCCAGCTACAAAGAAATGCACACAAAAACTTGAAAATATCCATTTTAAAGTGCATTCCACACACAGGAATGCCATCAAGGAGGACTGCAGTGGCATGAACTGGAGTGGCAGTGGCACTTTCTGGAGCTTTTCCATCCACTGAGAACAGAGGACAGACTTCATGGAGACATAGAATGTTTTTTTTAATTGTATGCCTAGATTTAATCTCAGGACTAATGTAGTAGTTCTGAGCTCCACTATGTGTCCATATCAGTGTAAAAACACTCTGGATACTTGGGTCGGAGTCAGTCTGTCTTTATATTTACTGTGAATAAGAAAGAATGCAGGTTTTGTCATTTGTCTACATGTAGTTTAGAGCTTGGCTCCTCAGTTTGTGGCTTTGAGAATAACATTTTGACTCTGGGTTTTCTCCACAAAAGATATTTATCGGGTTAAAGCTGAACTAATCAATATTTAGTTTTGGTTTTACAGCCCCCAACACCACTGTGTTGATTCACTCTCATCAACCTTGTTTCCAGCCGCAGAAGGATCTGGTTAACACTACCTGCCCAGCATCAAATGACAAACAGACAAAGTCAGCGATTAGCTAGTAAGCATAGTGGAGAATTTAGCAGATAAAAAGCCAGATATTTCCTTCAGGAGCTGGTGGAGAACAAAACAAAGATAAAAGAGAGTGAATGTGGTGTTACTTTCACCAGGTGGCCAGAAACATGATGCTATATGAATGCTAATGTAGCTCTGTGTCTGCCGGATGTGTAAATAAACAACTGTTCACTAACAAGTTAGCAATAGAGACTTTAGAAGGTGATAATATGTTAATGTTGTGTGTTTCAGCTTGTTGTGCTGCCCCCAAGAGGCCAAAATAATCAACTCATGCAAGTTTAAGAGGTTTAAGGAGGCAATTAAAGCTGGAGTGCGGGACTTTTGTCTCCCCCTTCTGGCAGTGAAAGTAAAGGGGGCCGCTCAGTTCTGATTGATGCAGCACGCTCTCATATGCACCCCAAATGATAGGCACACAGAGAGAGCCAGTAAAAGCGGATATGTTTTGACCACCCACCGGCCCAGAAACATATTTTTTGACGGTCCACCGGCCCATCGGGATTTGTCCCAGTATGCCCGATAGCAAGTACTGGCTATAACCTGCTGTTGCTGCTGTAAAAGGGTGGATAAATAGTTTTGGGCGTCACACAACCCCCACAAAATGACTCATTTCACTATCAGAATTTGATCCATTCAGTCCGATAACATTTGGAAAGTCTAGAAGAGCCGCACAATTAACAGCCAAACAGCCAGCACGAGAATGTTGCGCCCAACATGAGATCTAAAAACTCCATATACTGAAACTCATAAACTCATTTGGCAAGGGCTTGACTGTAACGGACATTCATTTATATTTAAAAGTTCCACACTGCAGGTTTAAGAGGTTTAGAGTCAATTTGTGAAAAAACTGAGTATCAGAAGGAAGCAGTCAAACACAACATTAGTTCAACTTCATTTCTTCCTGTGGGAATGAAGCTTAAGTTTTCTTTTGGTATATTTTGGTATATTTTTTTTATTACTATGTCTGGATAAGAATAGTGTAATTTAGAGGCCTCTTAACTCAGAAGATCTTCAGCTCTGATCCATACAGTAAATTCACAAACACAAATACATACTGTTCTGTATCTGTAGCACAGTAAATAGCGGTCATGTGCTTCGTGTGTGATGCTTAAAGATGAACCGCGGGCTGTGTGTGTGTGTGTGTGTGTGTGTGTGTGTGTGTGTGTGTGTGTGTGTTGGTGGGTGTGGTCATAACCAACCCTCAAGCTGCTCTTCAAACCTTAAATGGAAGTCTGCTGCTTGACCTCTTCTTCCTCTTTATGCGACTTTCTCTCATTCCTTGTCTCTGTTTTTTGGTCAGTCTGGTCACAGTAGCGTACATGTTATTACACTGACCTACTGTGTGTGTGTGTGCGCGTGTGTGTGTGTGTGTGTGTGTGTGTGTTCATTGTGCATTCCAGTGGTTACACTATCAGTCAGTGTGTCTACTTGTAGTTATAGCTTTTAGAGACCCAAAAACATAAATAAATAAATCTAGATATCAACAGACAAGAACTCTGATCATATTCCCCTAACTGTTACATGAACTCACAGTCCAGGCATGAGACAACAAGTCTTAAAGGGTCAGTTCATCCAAATCACAAAAACATTTAAATGAACATTTAATATCCACTCGTTGACCTCGAGTGGTATCTAGTCATGTAAATAGTTTTGGTTTTACTTGCAGAGGTTTATTTATTTTAATTAGAGACTTCTGCCACCAACGCCAACCCAACAGAACTGATTTAACTAAAAAGGAGTTGCTCAATGTGTCAAACAATAATATTTGAAAAACTCAAAAGCAGCATACCCTTCTATAAACAAAGTCCTGGTTGGACAGACAACATCTCTGTGATTTTATGCTGAAAAAAGTCAAAAATGTGAATTTGTCCTAGTGAAGAGAGACACTTCTGCTGTGATGACAGAGTAAGTGTTGGTCTTGCAGATAAGGACGGCTAATATTTATACAGCTGGACTACCTCTCTTTCTTTCTCTTTTGCCCCCTCTCTGCTGTTCTTGCTCTGTTTCCGTTGGTTTCCTTATCTGCTGCCTTCATCATCTAAAGTGAAAATCCACCTTTTATCATAATCAACACACTTTATTCTTTCCAGCCTCTATGTCGGGCTGTTTAGTTTCTTAAAGCTGGGAACAAGACGGTGAGCGATGACTCAAATCTGTGACGTGAGCAGCTCTGTCTGGAGCTGATGCACTGGGAAACAATGGGAGACAGAGTTTGTGGATACAGTGGCATGTGGATACAATTTCCCCTGGACATGGGTGGACAAATCCCAGTGTTTGTCAGTGGACCTCCTCCAGAGGTGTCTCCAGATGACATCACAGCATTGAGTGCAGGGCGTTACCTGTATTTACAATGCATGACGAATATTTACTCTGTTAAGACGTTATTTGTGTAACTTTTTAGTGACCCCCTCTGTCTCATTCTCTTCCCAGCTGTCCTGTGCTGCCTCCAGCAGAGCAGTGAGCCCTCTGGTGGTGGTTCCAGGGGACTTCAGTCAGCCGGCCAGTCCCTTTGGCTGTCTGGACAACTCGGCCGCCAAACACAAGATGGGCCTGAGACAGAAAGCCTGCAACAAGAGGAAACCTGCAAATGTAAGGCACATACAAAAACACATACAAAATGGGCACATAAGCTCCTGCACCCCAAATTTATGCTGTAATATTATTCAAATAGCCTTTTTCTCAGATTCATATCCCCTCTGCAAGTTGCTGCTACAATGATACTGTTGGTATTTTACATGTCCTGTCATTGCCGTGTTAGTAATAACTGCTGCAACAGGTTAATTTCTCCTCAAAGGTCATAACATTTTCATTTAAATTTAAAGCTTTCTTATAATTAGAAACACTGGGGTCAAAGATTTGATTTGCCCTGAGACAAACGTCCCTGATTTTACAACAGTATCAGCTGGTGGAAAGTCCATCAGTGATATGTGCAAAGTAGATGATAACAAGTTTGAAAAGGTGGAGCAGATTAAAATAAATGAGCTATGTGGGTTTACCACTAAGATGCATCAACCTCCAGAAAAAGTAATATTTACCTCCAGCTGTTGACAGAAATCTGATGAGAAGCACTCGCTCCATCATCTTAAAATAAATATGATTAGTGCACTACACCATCTTAGTGTCTAATTTCATTAAGCGGTTTATTTAACCTAGTTCCATGTGCATAAAAAACTAGATTTAAAGTGAAATTTGTTATTGGTTATGCCAAATGTATTTCATTAAGACAGCAGGAGATTTGTTGTATTGTTCAGCAGGACTGCATGAAAACATGAGAGTATGCGGGCAGGAAAATGCTATCGACAAGCTTATTCTTATTCACTTATTTAACCATTCATAATATTCCTGTATTCCTACATAGAAACTATATATGATTTCTAACATCAATAGAATATTTTTCAAATATTCCTAAAGTAACTTTATGATATTTCTTTGTTATGAGTATTATATTTGTGACTTTATCCAACTCTGCATTAGTGTCAATATATGTAGTATGTAAAACTGAATTCATTTTGTATATATTTAACAGTGAATTGAATTGAAACAGGAATAACGAATACTTCTCTGGTAGATGACATAAGTATTGTTGGAACTGTTAGTCCACAGTCTCTCCAGATGATGGGGAAGAGATTTGTCACATTTGATACTGCAGCAGGAATATTCATATCACACCAACGTCAGAATCAACACACCCCGCCAGGCAGTGGGTGGGGGCGCAAACAGGAGAGCACACACCTCTGCGCCGTTACCAATAATTTATCACTGTGAAACTAGAGACCAAAGTGTGATAACACTGATGTCACTGCTAATGTCTCCCGTTCATGCAGAGGCTGGAGCTCAAAGCAGAGAGAGACTCTGTGGTGAAGGAGATTCTCAACACCTCCTTTCCAGACTCTTTGGAGGAGCGAGAGGAACAGAAGACAAGAGGTTAGGCTGCTCTTTGTTTTCCCACTTCTAAACTGTGATTCTGCATTTTCCCCACTATAATCTCTGATATCTGTTTCTGCCTGTGATCCAGATGCAAGTGGGGATGAGCTGAAACTGAAGGTGGAGAAGGAAGAAGAAGAAGTTGAAAAAGAAGAAGAGGAGGAGGAGAAAGAGCAACCACAGCATTCCCGAGAAACCCTGTTGAGAGATAAGGAGGAGAGGGAGGAGGGAGAGGATGAGTCGGAAGCTGAACAGGATGTTTCTCATGGCCTGGACACTTCCTCTCCTCCAGAGCCGTGTCCCTCAGAGGAGGAAGCAGCAGACGCCCAGCTCTCCTCCAAGCTCGGCTCAAGAGCCTCCTCTCTGGACAGTCCCAGGTGATTAGACATCATTTCCTCCTTGTTTTCTCCTTCTCACACTCTATGTTTCAGTTTTCTCCTCTTATCTATCTAACCCCATGATCTCTGCCTCTAGAGCCACGCCAGAGCCCCCTGCTGATCAGAGAGAGTACCTGCAAGACCCTCCGGGTATTACCTATGAAACAGAGGAGACCAGGGATGATGAAAACCCAACACTGGAAAAAGGAGGAGAAGTCGTCCAGGAGACTGGGGAGGAGGGGGGCTCCTTCTTACAGGAGGTACTGAGCTCCTTGAAGACGCCCCTTGCACCTTGCTCATTAGGCGCAGAGACCGAGGCTGTCCTGGAGATCAAGGAGGAGAAGGACAAAGAAGAAGCGGAGGGAGAAGAAAGAGAAGAGGTGAAGGAAGAGGACACAGAGGTGGAAGAGCCTGTCGGTTATCAAGCGGCTCCCTCTGGCTCGCTCCTGTTGGGTCAGAGCACCGAGGAAGAGGAGGAGGAGGCTGCCACTACTTCCTGTCAAGATGATGAAGAAGAGAATAAAGATGAGGAAGAATTGGAGGCAGAGGAAGAACAACAAGAAGTGGAACGGTTCATTAAACACAGTGTATGTATTTTTGAATCATTTTATAAAATCACTACTTATAACTTCAGAACTTTCCTGATAATCATCACATGTAAATCCATGGTTACAATGAAAACAGGATCGCCCTTCCCGTGATCCAAATGAACCAAAATGTGAACAGATATAAGCCAAAAGAGAAAACACAGGGCTCAATATGTAGCTAAATCACTGGTTCAGTTTCAATGTCTTCTGTGACATCACTGATGTGGGACAGCACTGTGAAATCATTCTACCTTGACAGAGACATTTCTGTGGACAACAGAGTGTGAGTCTTATATTTCAGACTGTTTGTAGATAATGAACTGGATTATTTGTTGCTCAACTTATAGGAAGTCCCTATCATGCCATCATAAGTTAAACAACCACACATACTGTACATAGAGCTGGTTAACAACATGTTTGTTTATACCTCAAAGGCAAATATCTTGTCATCTCCTTCCATGTTGTGTTTTTGTTTTTTTATGATGCACAATTCGACTGTCACTGCACTGTGCATTATGGGTTATTCCTATAAGTAAAGTGTGCAGAGTTGCAGACCTACTTAGGAAAAGTATGCAGAAAGAGCTCAAAAAGTCAACCAGAGAGCCCTCAACACTTTCCAGTTTTATCAGTGGGAGCAGAGGTGCTGCTGTCTCCGTGGCAACATTATACTTCCTGCTTCCATCCTGTAAAGCATGATATGAGCTGCAGCTCCAAAATTTAGAACATGATTATCACCTAAGTACATGTAAGCAAGAAAATGAATAACAAAAAAGAGTGACAAAATCCATTAATGTTAGCTATATTATGTTTTTTGCCATTACTAAAGCTCCAAATATCATTCATATACTGACATGAATGGTTAGAAATGTTTGACCTGTGTTGAGAACCTGTGGACATACAAGGAAAACACTATAATTTAAATAGCATTAAAACATCATAAAAACTAGAACATGTATGGTATTACTCACATGCAGAATGATAGTATTTCTGAGCAGCCACACTTTTCTGAAAATAACTTTGTATGTCATTCCAAGCTGAGATGTGTAGTTGCTTTGCCAAAAGCCTGTGAATAAATTTAATAAAAACCAAGCAAAAAAACAAAAACTAAGATTCAAAAGGTTAACAACCAGTACAATCATCTGTATTTTGTAACCTCTGGCATGTATTTTGTATAGAAGACAATGTGTGTGCTGCTTAAAAAAAATTCACTTTTCCTCTTTTTTCCCCTCACTTATTTTTCCTCCAGCAGGAGGACGTAGGAGAAAAAGAGGAGGCTGAGGAAGTCAAACCTGAGGAAGAAAATGACTTGCTTCAGAGAAAAATGGACCAACAGGTGGAGGAAGAAGAAGAAGACCAGAGTGAGGGAGAGGAGGAAACAATGGAGCTGGAGAAAGAGCCAGAGGTGGAGGAGGAGGGGCTGGAGAAGAGTGAAGAGGATGATGTGGTGGAGGAGGTGGAGGTGGAGGTGGAGGTGGAGGAAGAGAAGGAGAGAGTTGAAGAGGCAGAAGAAGAGGAGAGGGATGACGCAGAAGAGATGATGGAGATGTTTCCTGATGCAGCAGGCGGAGAGGTTCACAGTGTCGCACCATCGCAGGAGGCAGATGAAGGTGCAGATGTTGCTGTTGGAGATGACGCAGTCTGTGTCGTGCAACACACAGACGATGATGAAATCCCTGCAGAGCTGGATGATCAGGAGTCTGCCACAGTGCATGAGAGCCAAGCAGCTTCCAACCAAAACTCTGAAGATGAGAGGAATGATGAAGAGAGAGCAGAGGAGGGCGTAGAGATCGACCACATGGAACAAAAATCAGACCAAGAGGAAGACGTGGAAGCAAACCAAGCTGATGTCAATGAAACTGAACTAGATCTGGAGCAGGAAAGTGTAGAAGAACCAGACTCGAAGCATGTGGAGAAAGATCAAAGCGAAGTGAACCAGTCAGCCCCAGAACAAGTTTCCTCAAAGCCTTCTTCTTTGTCTCTTCAGGAGTCACATTTTGAAACTCCGTCAGAGGAGAGTATGACCAGCCCCAACACCGCTACCACCACCATCCACATAAACCTGGTCTCTCCCAGCTCAGAGAAAGCCGCGTTTTCCTTTCAGCAGTCCCCAACTGCTGCTGATCCCGAAGTCACTGAATCACCTTCTCATGCTGGAGCAGCAACAGAGCAAATCACAGCATCCACAGATGAAGAATCAGCTAACAAAGTGGAAGACGAAGAAGAACAGCGTGGAAAACAGTCCTCTGAAGAAGACGCTACACCTCCTACATCTGTGGAGGAAACGGTCAACCAGTCATCCGGCGGTTCAGATCAAAGCAAAGTCCGCTTCACCATCAACTCCGCCTGGCAGAGATCACTCTCTATCGAAGATGCTGAAGACAATGTGGCCCCTACCTCCTCCCCAACCGCCTGCGTCTCCTCTTCATCATCTACCATCGCAGGAGCTGGAGGTGTGGATGTGGTGGCTACAGCCAAGAAAGACCCACAAGTGGAAACAGAGCCAGCGAGTTCGGCTAAGGTTGAATTGGTGTTGAGCCCCGGTAGAGCGAGGAATGCAGGAAGCACCACTGCCAAACCACAGAGCACTGCATCACAGGCCCCCGTCAAACCTCCAGCCTCAGCTGCTGGAGCCACAGAAGGTGAGTAAACACAATCAGTGCTTCGATTGTGTCTCGTTGTCTGTGTCTCGGCCTGTTTCAGAGTTCCTGAGCTTTGATTGTACACATATTTTTCAGTCTGACTCACATTTTCCACATGCAATGAAAGTTTTCTAATCTAAGTCACATGAGGTGAACAGGCTGTCTGACTTAAACTAAAGTTCAACCACAGACCAACTTTTATTCACCCTCTCACCTACAGAGAGCTCTGTGGTAGTGGAGGGAAACCCCGACAGCCCGTTTGGAGTTCGGCTGAGGAAGACAGTGGCTCTGCACCGCTTCAGCTCTGAGGAGGAAAACACAGAGGTAATAATACTGACTCTTACTGTTGGTAATGTGTTGCGTGAATGTTTCATATTTTACTGTACTTGCAAAATCTGAAGTTCTCCTTCCTTTGGAATAGAAATGAAACTCATTAAAGCTGCTATTATCAATATTTTATATTATCAGTGGATCAAATGATTGTGTATGTGAAAGGAGTAGCTCATAGTGTCGAACACACAAAGAATTATCACCAAACACTGTAGCCCTCTCACCCCTATTGAGCGTTTTAGCATCTTTAAACTCATTGTTTTGGTTTTAGGGCCCACAATTTTACTGTTTCGGTTCAGTCTCACTGCTCTGATTGTTTCCAGATGCAGCAAGCAGATGTTTTCCACAAAAAAAGCTCTAAATATCAAGTCTGCACTACCTGCTCAGCACCAAACAGCAGACAGATAAAAAAGTTAGTGCAACATTTAGCAGCTAAAGAGCCAGATATTTTCCTCAGGAGTTGGTGGACACCGAAAGAGAGATAAAGTAGAGTTAGTATTGGACTTACATTCATCTGGTGGCAAAAGACTTCAAATCAGTTATGTTGCTTTGTGTGTGCTGGATGTGTAAATTTGTTTTGCTTACAGTTTGTATCTGCTGCCCACATGTGGCAAAAAAACATCAGTAAATGCAGGTTTAAGGAACTTTCAATTTTGTATTCATCATCTGATTTACTCTCATTCAGCTTCCCGTCGAGCCACCAGCTCAGCCAACCAGCTGTAAAGTTGAGTCACCGCAGCCAGTCAGTGTTAAGCCCTCCATAAGTCAGCCAATCAGCAACAAGCCTGCCCTCCCTAAGAAACCAGAGGTACATGGAGACAGTGGAGTGAAACCCAAACGTGTCTCAGGTGTGTATACACATTCTCTCACGCACACATACACACTCAAATACTGACTGTTGGAGAGGTTTGTTACAAATAGTACGAGGCTTAGAGAGTTCTTGCTTTCTCATGCTGTGTTGTTGATTCAGACTCAGCTGCAGTTCGTGGTGTTTCTGGTGGATCTGGTTCTCCCAGCTGGATCTCCGTGGCCAAACAGAAACAGAAGATCTATAAAGAAAACTCGCTGGAGGAGATTACTGTTAAGAAGGTAATCTGTGTGTGTGTGTGTGTGTGTGTGTGTGTCTGTCTGTGCGGTCATGAATGTCTTTTGTGTAAAACAAATTTCCCACAAAACTGTGAGGTGACATTGAATAAAGCCTTAAATGACTGTGCACAATATTAAATGTGACATGGACTGTAAGGAAGTCACCTCTGAAGTCAAGAAACACAAAAACTTAGATGTCCACTTCCTATGAGAGGACTATATATGTGTACAGTACATCATCACACATTTGCAGGCTGTGTCAAGAATCTGTATTTTAATGGTGCGTGCTGCTCTCTGTCATCAGGAGGAACAAGAGAGGAAGTCTTCGCTGCCAATGTATGTCAGCTCAGCTGCAAGTAGGGAGCAGAGCAACAAAACTCCTGAATCCACCAGCAAAGGTCAGAACACATACACACATATAAACACACGCACAGGTCATTTGAAATAGAATATTTAAAATATATATATTTATTTCTTTTCTTTTTTGTTCTTTTTCAAAAGACATCAGCATGGGGACATTTCATAAAATTTAACGTTTCTTCTACTTGATTTAAAAATGTGTTTCATATTTAACATGCTGCATAACCACGATGATCTTTGAGCTTAATACACAAAATACCTTAATTTCAGTGCTTTTAAAAGTTAACTCTTCCTGCCTGCTATTTGTTGAGCATGTTAACTTGTTGCATAGAAGATGATTTTGACTGATGTAATGCTGACCTCGTGTGGAATAAATCTGCTACTACAACTGACCCAACAATGTTCATCTCATGTTTTAACTACCAAACTGCAGGTTCTTTCAGGTAGCTGATGTTTACATTAGTTACACACGACAACTGGCTCAAAAACATGACTGATCAGTGTGACTAGTTGTAAGAAATACAATTGTGAGTTATTTTAATGGATGAGAAAGATGGCAAAGGTAATTAGACAAAAATGTAAATGATGGATCTTAAAAGAGGAAAACAAACCAACTATTCTAGACAACAGACCACAATATCAGTAAATACAAAGTACAAATTCCCCTCATATTTCTAAATGCCCAGTATTGCACACTGATTAACTGTGTATGAGCTCATTACCTGTGCAGTTTATTATTACTATTACTATTATTATTACACAGTAAAAACTCCAATACAATAAGATCAATGAGTTTTCATATGATTATTAAGTCCTCTAAAAGTCGTGTGTATGTGTGTATGTTTCTATTTTTTTCCTCTAGTGAGTCCGCTGGAGATCAGTAAACCTTCAGTGTCTGTAGAAAAGGAGACCAGGAGGGCTCTCTCACCTCCAACTCCAGTGCCACCCCAACCTCCAAAATCCCAGTCTCTCCCCTGCCCTGTCGCTCCAAAACCTCAGCTTCCACCTGCCCCTGCAAAACACCCACCCCCACCTACCCCAGCCCAACGATCCCTCTCCCCTCCTACTCCTGTTCCTGTTCCCCAAAAACCTCCGTCTTGCACAAGTCCAACATCTCTCGCCAAAACTGCCACCTCATCCAAGACACCGCAGGCCCAGAGCACAACACTCACCTCTCCTCCTTTCTCATCGAGAACCGCCTCGCCACAGTCTGGTTCAAGAGCTCCAGCGCTTTCTGGCCAGACACCGTCCACCCAGCGAGGCCTACCTCCCCCAGATTCACCCCAGGATGAGCCGCCCTGGATGGCTCTGGCCAAGAAGAAGGCCAAAGCCTGGAGTGAGATGCCTCAGATAGTCCAGTGATGGGCGCAAAGTGTTGAGGAAGGTCTAGTACACTGGCCCAAGGTGGCTCAAAAAAGGCCCAATGGGGTCAGATCTGAAAAGAGGTTGGAGTGATGCCCAAGTGGGCCAAAAGTCTGGATGGACCAGAATGCATTTGCACACAAAGAGATGTTGTTGTTTTTGTTGTTTTCTTACTTCCTGGTTTCTATTCTGGCTTCAGGCGTCAGATTGGTACAAACTCACCAGTCAAACAGCCAAAGTCAGGCTCAGTTTAACCCCCTCCTTCTTTATGTCCTTATGTTGAAAAGTTTGTCATGTTTTCTAATCAACAGATCAGGACCCCAAAAGTTAATGTCTTACTTGAAGGTGGATCCACACATTTCTACAGTTTTAGTATGAGGTGCCTGAAAAGGTTTAAGTAACACATGTGATATCACTTAACATTTCACACAGTAAAAGGAAGGAGACATTATTTTATAAAGATACTTTATTCACAGTAAATTGGTTAAGAATGAGGATAAAGATGCAAAGTAAATCTTGGGGTTAGAGATTCTTTGTTTTGTCTTAAGAATGAGCGTTGTCTGTCAGTCAGTCTCAGTGTGTATGTGTGTTTATTTTATGGCAGTGACGCACGCTCACAATTTGAGGTATGAGGAAAATATTGTCTCTCCATGACTGGAGAGTAAAATGGGACAACATCCAAGTTAAGCTGAAGAGAAATGTGCTGGAGTTTTGCTGAAAATTTGCTGATCCACTTTTCTTCAAAGTGCTGTCTGTGTATCAAGTTCTTTAGACAAATATATTTCTTGTTACATGATCCACAGACACTAAACTAATGATGTTTAATGTGTTTGCGAGTGCTGAGTGTATCGAGCATCTTTCAGGTTGTCAATGTAAATTACATTTTTAATTTTCTCTTGATATTTTGAATACATAACAGATTATCTGCCAGCGTCCTACAGAAATCTATGATCTCCAAACTATCATCACACCGACGTTAGTCTCTTTTTAATATTTTTTTTACTGCATCATCATGTTGGCAGCCTGATCCTGGTTGTTATGAAACATTTTCCAGTTACAACCAAACATGTAAAGGAGACAGAAATCAATATACAGCTACAGTAATCAGTCATTTGGAGATTGGTTTGCTGCAGGATGCAAAGCATCACTAAAGGAAAATGAGTTTCACAGTTGAAAGTTGTCTTTGTATCAATTAAATCTTATCTATCTCACAGTAACTATATATGTTTTATGCATTTGTTTTATTTTGTATTGCCTTTTGAGAATTTGTCTTGTACATAAAATGTGCAGTAAATAACAAATGAAATCACTTCTTCCGTGTTTTTATTTCTCATCTCACTGTGCGTCCATTCAGTTTTGGCAGAGGAATCATAAAAATGTAATATTCATATTCATGTTGCAGAAGACAAGAAGCCATTTGGATTTGAAAATGAAAGTGCTCAGATGAAAACTCAGCATGCATATTCTTGTATAAAGCATTTTATTAATAAAATTTAATTCATTTTTAACCCAGAGGACCTGATTTTTTTATGCCACCAGAAAGGTTTTTGGTCTTTTCGGAGCATCTGTGTCAGGGTGAGAATACTTGATTAGCTTCGAATTTCTTTGTTCCTGAAAGTACTCAAAACTGTAGAGTATACCTGAAGCAGAAAACATCCACATCACAACACAAGGCTTTTATTCCTAGAATAATAAATGGATTTTTTTTTAATGAAATGTGTTCATAACAAAATCAGTAGTGAAGAAAGGGCGGCAGGGGAACCTGAGAGGCTGTCATGTAGATAGAGGGTCTCTGTTTCAATCCCAGAAGCAGCCTAATGAGTCACAGAAGACATTATACAACAGTTTTCATTATACAACTGTTATACAACTGTTTTCACAGGCTGAGCTGTACCCCCAGTGATGAGTAGAAATCTGTGTAGTTTCCCTTTAAGCAACATACTAAATTCCTATTAAAGTGCTCATTT
Source organism: Thunnus albacares (assembly GCF_914725855.1). Taxonomy (NCBI): domain Eukaryota; kingdom Metazoa; phylum Chordata; class Actinopteri; order Scombriformes; family Scombridae; genus Thunnus; species Thunnus albacares. The sequence continues at coordinate 8,127,856 of NC_058115.1, forward strand.
AAAGTTACTTTCAATGAAGCCTGACCTTAGACTGTATATTATATAATCTTTATATACAGTCAATGAAGCTTGACCTACATGTCTAAAATGCAAATGAACGGTAAGACAGGAATGAGTCTGAGGAAGCCCCAGAAAACTGAAACCAGCTCCTCTATCTACACAAAACATCGGTGAATAAATTAGTTGTATTTAAGTGGAGCAACGGTTTCTCACAGCTTTACCACTATATCAAAGAAATAGGTCAACATTTTGGATATAGACTTTGTTTGCTTTCTTGTGGAGAGTTAGGTAAGAAGATTGATACTGCTTTCATGTCTGGGCATTGACTACAGAGCTGGAAGTTTAGGAACTGATCTTGGAAGGAAGACAGGAAGTAGCAGGAAACAGCTAGCCTGGCTTGTAAAAAGTTTTTAAGAAATGCCAAACAGCACCTCTTAAGGTGATTAATTAACACATTCTGAGCTAGCTAAGCTAACTGTTTCCTACAGCTTCATATTTAACAGACAGACAAAAGACTGGTTTGATCTTCTCATCTAACCCTCAGCAAGAAAATGAATAAGCATATTTCCCAAAATGTCAAACTATTCTTTTGACGTCCAAACAAAAAGGCAAACTGATGAGGTGTGTGACAGTATTATTACACTTGGATACATTATGTCTCACCATAAAGAGATAATGATGTTTTTGTGACGATAGTAGGTTTCACTGTGTAACTAGAAGCTCCAACATCAAGACAAGGCTGTGATCAGATTGTATGTGGGATGGAAAAATCACTGAACAAACAGAATGAGTTCAAGTAAAACTGGTTTAAAATTTTGCCACTCCAGTTTCAAACCAATATGTTGATCATAATCTAACTAACCTTCTGAGTTTGACTTTTTTTGAATTTTAACTAGTGTTTCAATTTCATTTTTAATTTTTCTGTTTAGAATTTCTGATACTGAGCACTCCTGCTAAAGCTTCTTTTAAAATGCAATATATGATACTAACTTATTAAAAACATATACCAGTCACAGATATTTAATTATGTGGATGGCAAATTTTAAGATTTATTTATATATATTTTAATTAATCATAGCCATCTGTTTATTTATCTATTTCTTGTCACTTTTAGGCCCCCATACTTCTCTGAACATCATCAAATACTGATACCATCCTGTCATCACACATTCCTGCACACACGTGTGTGTGTCTGTGTGTGTGTGTCTGTGTGTTACTATCTGCCTGTGTGTGGCCAGAATTTGAGCAAAATGTTTGCCTGTGTGCTCCAGTGTGTGTACATGAGAGAATGTTTGCATGTCTATGATTGATGGTCTACAGTGTGTGTGTGTGTGTGTGTGTGTGCGTACAGGAAGCTGTAATCAGTGAGAGGGCTGCTTGAACTCCCCAGATGTCTTTTCTGGGTGAGTTAGGTAACGTTGCTGTTGCCCTACTTCTGATACACACACTATCACACACACATGCCGCTACAAAGTGGACCAGCCAAGATGTACAATGTGTGTGTGTCCGTGCCAAGTATCCATAGCGATGACTGCTGGGTGCTGACCTTCTCATTTACAGGTTATATAACCAACCAACTTGGCAAGAATCACAGAGGTGAGGAGATGGAGAAAGGAGGGGGTAAGAGGGGGGGTATTGATGTCGACTTTTAAGGCATCTCGATAAGTAAGTTATCACAGAAACTTATGAGACAGACTTTCACACACCAAAAACACGATACTAAACTCATAACAATTCCCATAAATATATGTTGAAGATATTCAAACACTAGTCCCATGTCTGAAGTTTGGCAAAGCTCTGTAATAATGTTGAATAATGATGATAAAACTGTGATATAAGATGCCTTTACTGGACAGCTGACAGTAGATGAGCAGACAGGAAACAAGAGAGGGAGCATGACGTGCAGCAAGGATCCCTAGCTGGAGTCAAACCAGGGACTTTGCTGTTATGTAGGATGTGTGGTAAACATTCAGGGTGCTATCCTTGTGTTTTTTAGACATGAGACAAGATAACATCTCCCTCAGGCAGCAGAGAACAAGCTGGACTTCCTGGGCTTATGCTGGCTGTGAGGTTTAGTCAGACTGACCTGACCTCACTGACCGTCGTGTATGAACTGGAGTGACTCTGAACTGGTGAGGTCTGAGTCTCCCACTGTCATTGTTTCCAAAGACATCACAGCTGACCATCTCATCCAAAGGAGCCAGCACTGCAATGCTAAATATCAATTAACACAACAACGACAACACTGGCATGTTTAAACAGGGGCCTGCATGTCATCTGCAGAAAGACAGATGACAAGTCCTGATTCAATCTTCCCGTTCTCTAATTTACACGTCATCATTTTTCCTCCTCATTTCATCACACACATGAAACTATAACAGACACCCTGCCACATATTCTGAATGACTGACTGTGATAAATAGTTTATATATGAAGTAATGACAGTCTTAATGTCTTGTTAAGGCTGTTTACTTTATCTGTAAGAAGGTAAAAAAACATTCTCATGTTGTGTCTTCTGTTTGTTAGCAGTTGCTCTTAATTGGGGCTGAAGGCTGATATTGGAAACAGACAACACTTGTTAAAGATTATGAGGGACTTGGCTCTGCTATAGAAGTGGAACTGATGTGTTATTCATTTCCACTAAAAGTGCTCAAACTGTTTCAGAAAGTCTCTTACGAGAGGTAAGCTGCTTACACGGTTTGACACATACATACATTGATCATCTTGAGATAAATAATAAGTAGTAATTATAGCTTATATGACCAATATGATTTTATATCAGACACAATTTATATCTTTGTATCTTCTGTGTTGTTTTCATCAGAGGTGGTTGTTTCACAGAAATATACATTTTACAGGCTAAAAGTGGGAAAGTAAAATTGTTGAAATTGTTGGATGAATAAAGATAGTTTATTGAAGATGTTGGAATGATTTCAAATCTTCTGTGCTGCTAATTAGCAGGAAACAATTAGCTGTAACTGAAAATAACCTCAAGGATGAAACATGAGTCTCAGGGTTCCCTGCAGACAGACCATAATGTGATTTGTGTTCAGAAGTTATTGTTTAAACAAGTAACCTGCTTTACTGTCGTCTTAGAATTATAATCTTCTAGTTTAGTCAGAATGATCAAATATATATTATATAATATTTTTATATTAAAAGGGAATAACATTTTTGCATATTCATACCCTTAAAGTCAAAGCTATTGTGTTAGAAGCTTATCACCACTCACAAACTGGGCACCACTTTCTAATGAGGCATGTTTTAAGCTATAACTAATGGATTTATTAATGTTAAATAAAGCATTTACTAATCATTTACAGATCAACCTGACCTGGCAACATTTGAGTTGGCAGGTTGTAAAAAAATCCTTTGTTTCAGCTGTTTAATCAGGAACACCCTCCCATTAACTGTTTGATCTCTGACCATCTGGAAAAGAGCAAAGCATCAAAAGAGCAGCACATCTGGACCAAAATCCAACTATCCACAACTTAAATAATACACACTTGTTGAATTTATTGCAAGCTGAAACCCTATTCCTATCTATTAATATATTACAAACATTTATGACTGCTTTATTATCAAGTAAAAAGGATGAATAACACCAGTAGGAACCTGGTTGATAACATTGCTCTTCAAAATGTCCTATAACTGATCTATAAAGTGTTACTAAATGATTTATTTACCTTTAATAAGTTACAACTTACCTTTATAAAGAGTTTTATTATTACTGCTGTAAAAAATAACAGATTGTGGACTTAAATCTGCACTTCATGGAGAAATCTGGAATAAAATAATCCAAAGGGAGTTGTTTCTGTCCTATGATGCTTTAAATGTAACAAACATCTAACTGCTTTGTCGCTGACTCATTTTAACACTCATTTGCATAAACACGACAGAACCTAAAGACCTAAACATCTACAGTATGCAATATGCTGGTCTCATTAACGCCTCTACGCCTCTATATTTAGAAGCACTGGGATCTGCATAAGTAGGCCTTCAAACCTCTGACAGCCCTTATGTGACTGCAGCAACCAAACTTGATAATCTGCCGAGTAATTATAGTGAAGAGCAACAAATAAAGAGCGAGCGAAACTAGACTGTCACATTTGCCCTCCGTGTCTCTTTAGCTAATATTTTTTGTCATGTTTTCTGTCTCTTTCTCAGTTTCTAACACTCACTGACTGACCGACCTACATTTGCATTGCTTGCATAAACTGTCTGTCTTCCTGTCTGTGCGGCTTCCCCTCTCTCTCTCTCTCTCTGTATATTTCTGTCAGTCAGCTGCACTTTAACAGTCTGTGTATTTTTCCTGTGAGTTTGTAGGCTCCACCATATTGAAGACATATGTATGTGTGTCACTTTCACTGGTGTTGATGCCAAATTTAAAAAGCTCTGACTCTAAAAATGTTATATTCTCTCTCTCTCTTCATCCACATGCAACATTTCTCTCACACATTCTCTCTTTCTCTATAATAAACTTGTTCTCTCCTCCAAAGTATCAGTTTTGTTTTCTTCAACAGTCTTTTCTTGGCTTTTCATACTTGTTTATTCTTCCTTGTTTATCCCCCTACACACTAACACACACACACACATACACACACCCACACACAAGCCACCACCCTCTTCTTCCTCTTTGTCAAATTGCTCTGCTTGAATCTGTGTCCATCGTGATTTTCAGACTTTTCTCCAGAGATTTCCTCAGAAGAAAGTTTTTCGTGACCTAAATAGATTTACAGGCAGTAGTGCAGTTACTGTATCAACCATAGGTTCAAGCAATAGAGTTTTATTCAGCTTCCACTGACTGCTGACATAATCTGTACTAAATGTTGTTGAAGAGTCATTCCCTTCCAGCTAACTGTTTTATACTGTTATAGGAATGACGTATTATATAATGCAACAACTCTGGTCACATTGTCGACACTTAACCTCACTCAACATGAAATGTTACCCTACTTCATTCCTCTTTCCTTGTTTTTTAACCTCTTCAGACCTCATTCATCATTGTTGAAACACACAAATCTTTATTTTAAATTAAAGTGAAGATACAGTTTTTAATACAGCAGGCTAAATTTTTATGGAACAGTGTGTATAACAAAGCACATTTGATAAAAAACATTCAATGAAACAATAAAAAAGTATTTCACTCTTGTTTTAAACAGCTTCAATGAGGGGCTGAAACATGATGATGTCATGAAAGAGCACAATAAGATTATTTTTCCAAAAAACTAAACTAACCAAGTTAACATATCTGTGAAAATTGGCCAAGAGTAAGAGAATGAAATTTAAGAGATCCGACTAATATATTTGCCTAAATAGCCACAGTTAGCAGTAAAAACTTCAAATCAATTGTCAATTTAAACAAATAAGAAAATAATATTAACAATACAGATGAGAAGATTGATTCGCTAAATGTGAAGTTAATGCCAGCATACGGTTAATTTAGTTTAGCATAGAGGCTGGTTTTTGTGCGGATGAAACAGATAAAATACAGCATGTTGGTAAGCAGGTTTTGGGGATTTGGTGGTGGGCAGATCTTGTTTCCTTCAGACTTGCTGTTTCCACCTGGTCAGATTAACCATCTATGGAGCTGCAATTGACCCCCACTATACATGGTAATACTGAAATGATTATATGATCAATCATTAGTCGGCTGGTGGAAAATTAATTGGTATCAATTTTAATAACTGAATGATTTTTCATCATCATTTGCAAAAATGCCCAAAATTCACTACCAGCTTCTCAGAAGTGGATATTTACTAATTTTCCTGTTTTCCATGATAGTAAATTAAACATGTTTGGGTTTTTGGCTGTTGGTCAGATGAAACAAGTATTCTGAATATGTTAACTTGGGCTTTAGGGAATCGTGATGGGCCTTTTTCTCTATTTTCTGACATTTTACACACTGGACAATTTATCGATTATTAAAGAAAATAATTGTCAGACCTATTGATGATGAACATAGCTGTCTGTAGCGGTCTTACAGTCCTCCCACACTCCCAGAATAATATTAACATGCCCTCAATTTTGTTTGTGCATTTTGATTTGAACTTTACAACAACTGAGCTCAACATAGACTCAAATAATTCAGGTCTTAAAATTAGATTTGGTATTGAAAAATATGGATTTTACATGAAAATCACTACAATTGGATCTGCTTCTGGTTTTAACAACAAAATTGTCATTGGAAATGCTGATTCGACCTACTTCACTCACTGCATAGGTTGTTGTGTTTTGAAAGTAATCAGATCACAATGAAGGATTTGATTCATCTTGTGAATAATTGATTCAAACCCAATGATGTAACCTGTAATCTGAACTGTTACTTTCTAAGAAGACCAGCCAACCCCACAGAATACAAACAAAGGAGAAGTCAGACTCAAGTCCAGTCCAGTGTGGTCTTTATCCCTCGCAGGAGAAAGAACACAAACCTTTTGGTTTATTAACAAGCTGGAGCTTCAGACTGAACTGTTGCAAACAGAATGCATACTAAAGTTTTACTATCAAAAACAGACATATACAGAAAACATCAGAGAGATGTCAAGGCATACATTCATCTTGTGCGAATGCACCTGGACACATTTAGAGGCCATGGAGCCTTTGAAAGAAGCAGGCAATGTACTAACTTAAGTCAACTCAAATATTTGAAAATGTGAGGAGCGCTTGGTGTAGCCTGTTGTCATATGTGAGGATATTTAAAGGCCAAATAGTTAGCAGAGCAGGAATGTTATGTAAGAGTTGCCAGTTCAAGTCCCAGAGCTGTGAGTGGGGAAATTTACACACAGCGAGAGAACAAGAAATTGTTTCTTCTAACAACTAATTAGCGTTCTTGAACACAGCACAGAGCACAAGCTGTTCCAGATGTGAATAGATATATGTAAGTGTGAGGGTGATGCTCATTGTTTCTGCAGTCATTCCCACAAACCGGTGCTGTGAATCAGAGTTAGTTAAATAACTTAAACAGAAGCTTCAAAAGATCGTACACTTTGTTCCCAAGAAGGTGTTCAATTTACCAGGGAGGATAAATCAAGCACTCCTTCAAAGAGTTCAAATATTTGGGATGAGTGTTGAATATATCACACAGAAACCACTGATTTTACAGCTTTGCAGTTTTAGTTGAAAAGTCACATAATCTCTCATAAGTGTGAAATGTTGATTAATATGATGCATTTTTAAATGGGCACAAGTAAGAAAAAAAAAACATTTTAGAGCACTGACGGGACACTGATGATATTAAATATTTGTTTAAACTCAAATTCACTTTAAACACAGACAAAACAACAGTAACAGAGAAACAACAAAATTGGGAAGCATTATTTGTCTTTCTGTCTCTTTGTGGAAGTGCTGGAGCAGGATGCCAGAGGTAGTTACACTTCTTTAAAAGGTCAGTAGTTGAATCCTGAAAGGTCAAGATGTCAATGATCCTACTGTTTTTGCATAGCTGGATGACAAAAAATCAAAAAGATCCAACTTCTATATTTGTGTCATTATTGTTTGCAAAGGACTGTGCTTAACAAACTGGAAGCTTTGAAATCTTCAGCCTTTACCGAGCACAAACCTGCAGCTCACAGGAAGTGTTTGTGGGTAAGGATGATCACAGTTATGAGTTTGGAGTGCTACAGAATATCAAAATGATACCATCAGGCTTAAAAAGCAGCTTAAATCCATCCTGACCTTTAAGGATTCAATACTTCACACCAAGACAAATACCACTATATTCATATTCCAACTGGGTCATAGCTTATTACCTGTGCTGTTTCCTAATTAACACCTTCTCTTCTGTAGTCGTATTTCTGTTAATCCAATATACGGAAACTCATTGGTGTCAAAAATATTCAACCTTCTCATATGTTGGAAAGAACAAAATGTGTAGCAATTAGAGTTGCTGTGATTTTTTTGATTAATAAACTCTCATCTCTGTCTATTAAATATAAGGTTACAGCCAGCAGCCGATTAGCTTAGCTTAGCATAAAAACTGAAAACGTGAGAAAGCAGCTAGCCTGGCTCTGTAAGCAAAATCCACTCACCAACACCTAAACATCTCACTAGTTAATATGTCATATCTTATTTGTTTAATCCATATAAAAAACAAAGTGCAAAAACGATAAGTTTTGGTTTTACAAGGGGTCATGTACTGGACTAGTTCTTGCCGGGGTGCAGTGACTTCCTAAGCTAAGCTAACCGGCTGTGGCCTCATATTTACTGTACAGACAGATTGGTATCGATCTTCTTGTCTAACTCGGCAAAAAAACAAGCTAGTATATTTACGAAAATGTCAAACTATTCCATGAATAGTAAGGAGTAAGGATCTTTTGCTGGATTTTTTTTTGACTGACTGACTTTACAGGATTTTTACAACTGTATAACACAAATTCAAGTGCTAATAAAAAGGGGTTTTGGGTTACACTTTTAAGTTTGAGCGGTGGCTGTTAAAAGGTTTGTAGTTTCACCTTTCAAACAGAACAATGTATTCTATATGGTAAGATGGGAAGAAAATCAAAATTACAGTGGATAACATGGATTCAAGCTGACAACAGCTGCTGCTACAGGACATTAAGATGGAGTATCACTTTAGTGGTATCTAGTGGGTAGAGTAGGATCTATTTCAAATGAATGTGACAAACAAATCTTGAATCACTATCTTAAGATGTTATTTAGGAAACCCCAGGTTGACTCACACTAAATTAGTAGCTACTGCAGTTTATACATCAACATGAAAATGGAAGAAGTCCAACTTAAGGCACTAGGACTGCTGTCACAGACGAACAATAATGCACACATATCAGTTTTGAGCCAAAATCCATGTTAGCGTCATGATTCAACTTTTGTTTCAACTCTTCCAGATTAAGTAAAAAGAAAAAGACTGGCTCCTCTGTCACTTTACTCACTGCTACAAATTGTAAAAAAAAGTAGTTTAATAGTAAAGTTCCCTTTACCTTTACCTCTCCACATCTGTCTGGAGCAAGATTTGTCTCTGAATCTGAAATATCTTCTTGATATGCTTTTACACTGTTGTTGTGATTACATTTGACTGATGGCTTTTCCCTTTCCTGCCCAGTTTGAGCTAACTAATCATATCTTTTTAGTAGTTACCATTTCTAACATTAGCAAACATTACAGGATCAATTATTTTATACATAGTGGAGAGATAGTTGAAACTAGTTATTTTGGTTCCCCCCTGGCTTCCTCAAATCCTAACATCGACTTTCAGTACTTTAAATGCCTCTTTAGACAAACATCTTCCAATGTAATTCAACACTTGGGCTACTACATGATAAATTTAAAAATGCATGCATACAGTACTTTGTACAGTATTGCTGTTTCATTCTGTCATATTGCGACCATCTGACTGTGGTGAAAAGTAGAAATAATGCATCAGTACAATATCAACAAATTATTGTGGGGAAAATATCAAAAGTAAAAAATTTTACTCTGGTTTTACACTCTCAGTTTCTCCATTTTCACAACATTAAATGGCTTTGGCCCTTCAAATACAAAATAATAAATGTAATGATTTGACATGACACTCCCTGTACCTTTACACATGAAATACGGAGAGACAAATACACCAGTGAGTGAAGAGAATTATAAAATACAAAGAACCCGATTGACACAGAAACATGTAAAATCAAACACACATATATAAAATAATTTGAAGGCAAAGCTCAACAATGTCTTGCAGAAGCCAGAGATTCGCTTTTGCCCAGTCACAAAAAACAGTCACAGACATCAGCAAGGCCTCAGATAGTCTGAAATTGTTCTTAAAAATATGTTTGTAGGTATTCTCAAATCGTATTGTTTTATTTCAATTTGTGCTTATTTCCTTTCTGTGAAAATTATGTTTTGAATGAACATATTTCCATCAAAAAGTGAAAAATGAACCCGGTATGCTGATAATTTAAGTGTAAAATAGTTCCACATCATATTTTTCTGTGGATACATACAAGGCACTGGCCTTTACTAATAGCAATCAACTCTAATTAAAGGATATTTTAGCAGTTGTGTCGGCCTGCTAGGAGATGCAATGTCCCTCCTCACACTTTAGGAATATCTTTAACATGTTAATTCAATCCACCAGAGGATTTAACTTTATTCTGTGGTTCTTAAGTTGTCGGACTTAAATATCCTGAGGCCTGTCTGCGTCGTTACTTTCCCTTACTTAAAGTGAAAGTGCAAAATAAGTCAGAATAAATACTGAAATAAATACACTTAGGAGATAATGGTATCAGAAATCCAGATATTGGCTGGAATGATGTGACTGCTTGCCACATTGTTGACAGGCTCGCTTTAAGCCTGTAAGCATTACAAATATCTCCAAATATGTTGAAGTCAACATAGCTCAGATTATGACGGGCCAATAAAAAATACTACACAGATTTGGGTCACCAGTGGACTAAAAATAGGTGTTCTGGGAGGGAATCTGCCCTCAACTTGAGTTTCCAAAGTTTGCCCTCCGCAGCATCCATGTGAGCTCCAAGCTGTTGCTCCTTATCGATTGGCTAATTCTGACCAGGGTATCATTGCTGATGTTTGGGGGTCAAATATCAAATTAAAAAAAATATGCCTTTGGAAAGTGAGCAGCTCAGCATCTCTTTCTGTGAAATGTAAACAATGTCACTGCATGCATAAATAATGAAAACAATAAATAAAACAATTTTTTAAAAAATGAATGAATAAAACACAAGAACAAGAGCCTTAAAGCACAGCAATGTAAAAGGTTCAGTCCATTGTTATTCAGCTGCAGGATCACACGGAGACAGAAATGAAAGGAAGCATGAAGGAAGGTAGGAAGACAAAGTAGCTGTCAAAAATGATTACTGTTAAAGTTACGGTGAAGGTGGTAAAATAGTAAACACACATGTTCATCTGTTAAAGTCTAAACTCAGTAATGAGTAAACCATTTACTGGGATTTCAGTGAGTCAATGAGTAAACTTCTAATCAATATTATTATCAGTCACTCAATTGTAATGAGTGCAGTTACACAAAAAGTCATCAAAAGACATACAGTAAGTGGACAGTGATGGGTTGATGGCAGTTGCCACTTGCAGTAGATTAACTTGTTTCTAAAGTGAAAAATCTGCTTCGTCTTTGCTTTAAAGATTCAGACAAGCAGCTCACTTGTTTTGGGGAGTTGTAAATTACTGTAATTTTTGAGAATGCAGTCTCACCACTCAGGTCAGACTGCACAGTACTGTTTTGTTTTTGTTTTTTTTTTGGTGTGTCATTCCACACACGACATGTACTTGACATTACACGCAATGCAACAGGAAGAACAGAGAACTACAAAAATGGAGGCATGCCAGAGAGGCAACGGTGGAAAGATGAAGACATTTCAGCAGAACAACTTCTGCAGTCGAGGAGTTGTCGGACAAACAGCGTGTGCGCGTTAGCATAGCATAGTTACAATAACACCAGATGTTGCAAAGGAAGATGATGATCCTGTTAAAACACACATCTAGACTAATGTAAATCGTATTGAGACAGTCCCTCCTGTTCAAAGGTAGCTGAAGGTGCTAGTTGAAGTAAGAGGGACATGTTGCTCTGCATGGTGTCAAAAGACTATTGTTCATGGAAGTTATCTATTTATTCAGATCTATACTATCTTTGTTTTTTCAGTTCAAGTTCGTCGTTGATGTGTAGATGGACGGAGCTACAACAGGGAAGGTGCAACCACATCAACATCAGTTCTTTGTGCATCAAAAGGAAGAACAGCAGGTCAACTGCTGCCTGGAGGAGGGGAGGGTGCTGTGGGGCAGGTGGTTACTGCATTTTCAAGGTGGGTGAACGCTTGCTGAGAGCATGTCACCGGTGTCGGCTGTGGGCCATGAAGAGCAGCACTTTGCGGATCCCACTGAGGCGATCTTTCAGAGAGGTGATGGCCAGGAATGGTAGCTGAGCTCGGCCCTCTAATGGAAGAACGGCTAGTAACCACCAACACCATGACGGGCCGTTAGGACTGGCCTGGAGAAAGAAAGTGAAGGGAAGAGGGTTTAAAGACAAAATCAAGAGGAAACAACTTTTTTTCCAAGCTTGGGTCTTAGTATCACAGTTGTGACTATCTTGACTGTGGGTCATGCTACAGTAACTTTGCACTCACCACCTCCATTAAAGAGACTGAGGAACCTCTCTTCTCTTATTTGGAGAAGCTCTCCAAATAAACTTCAGTTTTATCATTTCTAACACAGCGAGTTTGGTTAACTTGCAGGATGTTCCAGAAGTAGATCCCTATGCTTGTAACAACAATTTCCATATTTACTTTCGATTAAATTCAGAGAGAGAGAAGTTTCTAAATGATTTGTGTAAAACCGAAGTTTATTTGGAAAGATTTAGGAGGTTGTGTTGTTTTGCCTCAGTTGTGTTTCTTGAATCTCTGTTACAGGGGTAGCAAAAGCAAAGTTACCATGAACCCCAGTCAGAATGGACACAATTAAGAGAACAAAACCCCGGATAAAAAATACCATAATTTTCCTTTAAAATTATGTATTCTTAATGTTCTGATGCATTTATACTGAAAAACACATGTAAAAAAAAAGCCATGTTTAAGTGGATATTGCATCACAACAGTAGACACACCAGTGAGTATTATATTTCGACTAATAAGATCATAATTTTCTTCTGAAAAATTTCCCATAACATAATGTAACCTACAGATAAATATTAGAGAGATTTTAAAGAAAAACATAATTATAAATTAAAGCAAAAAAAACAAACTGATTTTGTAAGTTCTGTGAGTGTGAGTGTGCGTGTGTGTGTGTGTACCTGAAGTACAGAGTCTTTCTCAGGCATGGGTCCAAAGTGTCCTTCAATACGTTCCTTCTGCTCTGCCTTCAGGGAGTTGACCCATACCAGGGCTTGGTCATACACTGCATCATGCAGGGACTGCAGCTCACGCTCCGCCACGCCCTCCACCTAAACACACACACATGTGAGCTATAAAATCTTATCAACCGCAGTTCATTCAGCTAACCCTTGAACTAGCCGACCCTCCCTCTCTGGCTAAACTCTGCTTCTCCAAGCTGTCCATCTCCGCCTGTCCACCCACACACCTCCACCCCGTCATACCTTAATGTCCTCCAGGTACTCTATATCAGCTGTATTGTATCCATCCCTCTCGCTGTGCTGAATGACTTTAAACCTCCGTCTGCCAATGGTGTCCACAACTGAGCGGCCGTCAGAGAAGAACTTCACATCACGAATCTCCAACAAGCACCCATAGTCTGCAAACCTAAAGATGGGAAGAGGTGGAGGAGGAGGAGGAGGAGGAGGAGGACACAAATATTATACTTCCTGGACACATACTCAATAACAATCACATGATTTATACAAAAGATAGTGATGCACAGATACAAACCCTTTGAGGTTGTCTCCCAGACACATGCCGAAGCAGTTGGTTCCTGTCTCCATGCACCGGCGAATCATCAGTCTGTAGCAGGGCTCGAAGATATGGAGAGGACACGGCACAGTGGGGAAGGCCATGGTGCACACGAATATAGGCACATTCTTGTTAAGACTGAAGAGAAACAACAAGAGAGAGGAACATGTTGAATGTAAAGAGCAGAATGATCATAATACAAGGAGATATTGTTCCTGCCAAGACTTGTGACTTCTGAGAAATACGGAGGAACAAACATGACAAAAATAATGGCAGACAACATTTTTGCAGTGATGCATGTATTACTTGTAGCCTGTAGTATCACTGTTGGCACTGCAACAATTTAATGATTAGTTGATTGTCAGAAAATTAATCTACAAATATTTTGATTATTGATTTGAGTCATTTTCAGGCAAAAATGCCAAAAATTTGATGGGTCCAGCTTCTTTATTGTGAAGATATGTTTCCTAGAAATTGTGTCACTATTTTTTAACATTTCATATACTAAATGATTAATCGACTAATTATCATTATTAAATTATCAGCAGATTATTTGATAATGAAAATAATTGTATAGCCTGAATTAATTAAATGAAATTTAAATTATATGCAAAAAAGATTATTATCATTTATTAATATTATAATTATGATATTAATATTTGGCCACTTATGGTTCTATATATGTCTGTGTGACTCCTGTGATGTTTTTTCCTACAACTGACCTACAGTTTGGGCCAAAGGCCAAAAAAACATTGGATACTGTGGAAGTGGATCAGTTTTGTTCCAGTTAAAGCAAAGTTATTTATTGCGTAAACTTGTTTGCTCCAGCCTGCAGGAAAGTGAAACTTGATACCCGACATGACGCAGTCTAATAGAGGTCAGTGTGTCAGTTAGACAGAAGTGTGCGTTATCGACTGTAGGTCAGTAGGTCAAACAGCAGAAGGGGATAATCACGTGTTTTATCAGTCACAAAGATACTTAAACACAAGCCATAATCTATGAGAAGATAAGGTTTGACAGCAGAAGATGAGGGAACAACAAACGAAACAGAGCGAAAAAAAAACAGTAAAACCCGAAAATAAGATAGCGAAGAAGAGAGGCGGAGAGGAGAAACTTACTTGGAAAACTCAGCCATCTCGTCCTGGTGGATTTTCTGTCTTTCCATGAGCTCGGAGGGAAGATACTTAGATATCAGGTTCTCCATTAATACTGTCTTGCAGTACTGCCTCTGGACTAGGTACTGCAAAGAGATAAGAGATATATGTAAGGATACTTTAATAGTAAAGTAACAGAAGCATGAGCGTGCTGACTTTGACTCTTGCAGTTTTCAGTGATGGCCACATAAACCTGACATATATCTTCCCCTAATTAAAAACTGATTATTATTCTGTCTAGATCACAGAATAGTAGGAGTATTACTGCACATACCTCAGACAGCTCTTCTTTACAGAGTGGACACTTTGGGTTGTGGTCCAGACATCTCTCCAGACACCGCAGACAGAAGGTGTGTCCGCACGGCATCGTCACTGGCTCATAGAACAGTCTGGGTGAGAAACACACAAACATTGCAAAACCAGCGACACAACAGTGCAAGATACACACGATCAATCACACAGAGGGCTTGTGATGTAAGATTTCACCATTTTCTTCATCTTTAGACATTAGTATTTTCAAATTTATATAAATTCATTATTTTATGTATGTCTGTATATTATGGGCTATATAACTACATACTGCAATTTACTTCACATTACATTATTACTTATTGTTTTTTTTTCATTAAAATATACATATTTTTTACTTAAATCAGACTGGATAGTCTTTCTTTTAACTGGTTTGGGTGTTGCACAGTACAGAGTCAGGTTGAGTGATCAGTTTTAGCTCTACATTAAGCTGAAAAGCAAATCTCACCTCATACAAAGAGAACATTCCAGATCAGTCGGGTCCAAGAGGCCACCAGCGACACACCCCAATGAATCAGTCCCCTCTGCTGGCTCTACATGTGGAGAGATTATCAGAAACATGAGACACAGAATCAGCTTCAGTTTGAGTTTTCTTGTTATTTTCCTGATGAGGAACAAAGAAAAGCATTGTACTGACTAGTCCTGTGAATCATATCAGAGGTTTTGGTTTACAAAGAGACGGCCCTCATATATGTGGTTTGGAACTCTCAAAACAAATCTAGTTTAATCATTTTTATTCTAACTTATTGCATACAATCTGATAAAAATAAATGAAAGTGTAGTTAGTTTAAAAAGCCTCTTTTTAAGTGCAAAATTTGATGAACCTCACATATGTTGCAATAGAAGTGTGATAGGAGATAATAGCATGAACACTTTTTATATCTTTAAAATCATTAAACCATGTATGTGTGTGTGTTTGTGTGTGTGTGTGTCACCCTCCAAAAGCTCACCAGACTTGAATCTCTTGTGATCGTCCCTCCTCTCCAGTCCTCCCTCGTCCGTCTCGTCCTCTGTGCTCCTTTGTTTTCGTTTGAGGAGGAAACAGTGGTCCAGCTTCCTGGCTTCTAGGCGTCCCTGACCTTTGACCTCACTGCTGTCTGGCCTCTCAGGCGCAGGAGGGGCAGACGCAAGACTGGACTCTGATGACCACTGGGCAGGACTGAGGGTCTGAGAGAAGGATAATAAAACCTCATGTTCCCTACATGTTATTCTGTTTTTAGACAGTGATGATAATAAGAAGTGAGACCATCTCTTACCTGGGAGGGAGCGATGATGCTGTTTTTGATGTGTGCTCTAGAAGACAGTATGTTGGAGTAGTCTGAGATGTGTTCAGGGACCTGATCTGTGACTGGGGCCAGGAGATCACTAAGGAGCTGAGAGAGGACAGAAAACAAGGATGTGATTACTTTCTGTAAATAGCAATAGAGATCTTTGACTTCATAAATATATTAAAAATACATATTAAACTAACTCTGGGTACCTTGTGAGCCTCAGTCTTAGCCAGTCTACAGTCAGGCTCTATGGACAGACACACCAGGTACTCTCTCAGTGCCTCCTCAGTCCTGCCCAGCGACACCAGAGCCTGAGCCTTTCGAACATGACCCTGTTGGCATTCAGAAGACATATGACCTCATATACATCCAACATCCACGTGGGAGCTATCGGTTTATTATAATGCCGAACAAATAAATCTGTCACTCTGCCTTACCTTCGACCAGAGAGGCATGAGTCTGCAGGCCATCTCAGCGTCTCTCAGAGCCTTTTCATAGTGTTTCAGACTAGAGTGGATCTGGGAGCGGTTGCTGAACAGTATGTGGTCCGTGGGTGCTGAGGAGAACAGGAGGGATGATTAAGAAGACAGTTTATTAGTTAATTAGTGTTAGATTAGAACAGCCCTGCATTTTTTTTCATTATAAATTAATCTGTCTTTTTCAATTAATCGATGAATCAGAAAAAAGTTTTAAAAAATCTCTCACAATTTCCCAGACCAAAAGTCCAAAACCCAACAATATTGAATTCATACTGATATAAAACAGAGTAGAGCTGAAACAATTAGTCAATTAGTCATTAGGCAGACAATTTATTGGTAACCTGTTTGATAATCAATCATTTTTTAAGCAAAAAAGGCAAACACTCTGATTTCAGCTCTTCAAATGTGAAGATTTGCCGCCTTCCTCTGTTTAATGTAATTGTCAACTGAACTTCTTTGTATTTCGGACTGTTGATCAGACAAAACAAGACATTTGATGATGTCCCCTTGCGCTCTGGCAAATTATACTGACATTTTAAAAAATCAATTAATTGAGAAAATAGTCTGCAGATTATCTACAGCTCATTTCAGCCCATAAACAGAGAAAAGCAGCAAATTCTCTAATTTGAGAAGCTGGAACCAGCAAATGTTTGGCATTTTTGCTTAGTATTAATAGATATTAATGTTATTAATAGTTGTTAATTAGTATTCTGTCGATTATTTGACCACCTGTTTCAAATTTATTTCCTTCAGCTTGAAACCTGCTCAGTTTACATGCTCAGTAGGATTCATGACCCCTAAACCACAGCAGCTGTTTCACAACCTACTGCAGACTGTTAAAAAAACATGGCGCCATTAATGTGAAAATAATACTGTTTTTCTTATGTCCTAAAAAGCTGAATTTATTGGTGATATAAGATCTCGAGTTACATGAACGGAGAACTATTTAACATGCATCCGTTTCCACATTACAAAACGTGCTATGAAAAAAAAATGCAGCCTTATAAAACCATGCAGCACTATCAAGGTCACCCACATACCAGGTTTCATAACTATAAGAACTTATGCAAATGTCGCAGTTAGACATATGGGAATCAGAGGGAAACCTTTCTCTGGATTTTGTACAGACATAGGTAGTAAATCACTGAGAGAAATAAAAACAGAAGCAGCAGTAAAGAAGAGACGACAAGTGAAAAGAGATGGAAGAAATCTAAGCTGACCCGCAGGTTGCGGATGTAAATGTCTCGCACTATATTTATATAAATAAAACACAAGTGCCATTGTTTGACACACATACTGCACAGCACAACTAAGCTGCCTTGTTACACACGCACATGCATACACACAAACACACTCACACACATAGACCTGTGCTAATTATAAGACTGACTTGCATTAACTCAATGGAGGCTTACCCCAATTTTATCCATAACAGCTACATGACCCAACAGAACCCTTATCCAACTATTGACCTAGATCCAACTCTTAAACTTAGTCTTAACCCCAAAACAAGTGGTCAACCCTGTTTTTCATTCTTGAGGCAAGTCCGCATGTCTGAGGCCAGAAACATATTTCCATAAAATGCTTCACTAAATGCAGAAACATTGACTGCATTGCCCTAAATAAATGCACAAAAGATTCTTTTAGTTCTTCTAGAGATCCAGACCACAAACTAATTTACACACATTCTTTAGTTAAGTAAGTGCTCCATATGGGATTTTGTGTCATTACTTAATAACCAAAAATGTATCTATGGCTGCAACTAGCGATTATTTTCATTACTGGTCTTTCAAGTATTTTCTCGATCATGAAAATGTCAACAAATAGTGAAAAATGTTGATCACTGTTTCCCAAAGCCCAAGACGCAACTTAAAATGTCTCCTTTTGTCCACAACCCAAAGATATGCAGTTCACTAAAGAACCTTACTGCTAAAATTATTCAATTTACTGACAAAACTTTAGCATCTTTTTCTTAAAAGTTACTCAAAATGGTTTATCAATCGACCAATCAATTAATCGACTAATCGTTACAGCTCTAAAGGTATCAATATAATACAAACAGTATCATTCTCCTCTCTACTTTGGCCAAAGATCAACATTTTTTCTGCAAATCATTGTGCAATAGTTTGACACTAGCCCCTCCAAAATACGACTGTTATGATGTTCTTTCATCATTTTTTAATAAAAGACCTTTGCTGGACGTGTAACATTACTGTGAACAACATCCTGATACACACTCAGGCCTGGAAACAGTCCAGGACCATCCTGATCTATACTGACGGAGCACAACAACAGTCAAGTGTTGACCTCTGAGTGGCTCCACTGCAGCAGCTGGGAGATAGATGCTCTACTGAAGGACGCCTTATTGTACAGTAATGTCGGTGTTGTTGATCAATCCTTGAGCAATTCATTCAAAGTGGTGCTTCTATCAGCGGTCGAATGATCAGCCATTGAAACTATGGTCTGCTTCTCGGAAGATGAAACAACTTTAAACTTATATAAGCAGCTTGTAAAATGGCTGAGCTGTAACCAGTATGACACAGTAAAGTCAAAGTGTCCCGGTCATAAAAGACTTCTGACTGTGTCAGAGGACATTCTCTATTTCAGTAGCAAACTAAATTATCAAAGTAGGGCCTTGTGTGATCCAGTGCCACACAGTTTGTTACACACACACACGCCCAAAATTCACTTAAATTCACTTTAAACTACTTTTTTTCCCAAATAGAATTCAACCACTTTATCATCACTAACATACACTGCATTGATCATAAAAAGCAGTATAGAAATGTAAGTAAACTTTATTCCATACCACTGATGATCCTAATTAACAACTGCCTGAAAGCATAGTTTAACTGTGCATATACTGGGGGTTATTTCACCCCTCATAATCCCTGTCTAGAGGTCACAGTTCACCTGTTTCACCACCACAGCACCTCTGCCTGCCTACATAAAACTGTTTTGAGCACTTGTGAGCCTAGTGGTGACCTGCAATAATACCCTTGACCCACATTTGCCTGAATCATTGTTTGACGTTATACAATGAGGGAGCTGAGGGAGGCGGGTTACGTGCTTACGCAATGTTTGGTCCACTGGCCCAGCCTACATAACCCTGTTATCCAACACATGCTGCTGAGACTCTCAGATGCCAGCAGAAAGGCATCTACTGCAGAATGCCGCAGCTGCCTCACACTTATGAAACAAGTCATATAAGTGCGTTGTTTTATTATGGCATCATGATAAGTCATCTGGTACCAACACTCTTATTACACTGAAGAGTAAGAAGCAGAAAACATGAAGTTAAAGCAGCAGACATATGTAGGCTGGTCATGTAACAAACACACACAGCAGCTCCAGAAACCACTAAAGTTTCTCATAAAAACACCAGTAAGTTAAGTGTCCTACCTATCAGTATGGCTTGGTTGTATTTCTCCAGCGCAGCTTGCATCTTCTTCTCTGCGTAAAGCCCGTTGCCCTCTCGCCTCAGCCGGCCGGCCTGGTGTAGGGCCGGGAACCACTTGGCCAGCAGGTTGCTGAGGACCACATTGACCCTGTAACTCTGGCCGTCAGCCACCCTGGAGGTGTCCCCGCACTCCTTACACACCACCGACCGCTCCTTCTCCTTCCTCTCCCTCTCCAGACACTTCTTACAGAAGCAGTGTCCGCACGGCAAAGTCACAGGCTCGAACAGGGAGCTCAGACAGATCCGGCACGAGAAATCTCCGTAGCCGCAACCTGTGGCACCCGTACCGGGGCATCCCGCTGCCGCCCCTGCCTCCTCTCCCTTTCTCGGGATGCTGTGTTGACTCTCCCCCCCGTCTTGCCTCTTGATACTACCCGTCAGGTACTCTATGAGGTTGGCCAGGTGAGTAGGTCGCAGTCTGTCTATCTCCGAGGCTTGCCGGTACAGGTCGAAAGCGTCCGTGAATTTGCCCCCGAAGGCGAGCGCGTCAGCCCGTTTCACCATCAGCTCCTGCCGGCTCCCTGGATCTCCGAGACCCGCTAGCTGGCACTCGTAGATATCCGCAGCCAGGTCAAAGTTTTTCGACTGGAAAGCCTCCGCTGCGAGCTGCAGCATGCTCTCACTCTCTGTCCCCATGTCCAGCAGCTTGTGTGAAGTCTTGCCCCTCACCTGCAGTATGTGCTGCGTGTCTGCTGAACAGCACCTCTGCCATTCATGTTTGTGTCTGCCGGGAAAGACTGACCACACTGCACCTTCATGCTCCAGTCCAGGAAGCACCCATATTATTCTCAATGGAGCAGCCAAGGAAAAAAAAAAAACAGTTATGTAAAAGTTGTGTCATGTGATGCAGACCAGCTGTTCTGATTGGGCGAGCGTAGAAAAACTGTTACAAAACAATCTGCCATGTAACACTTGGAGTGTGGGGGGTGTGGGGGGTGTCTGACCTGCAAGCAAGACACCAGTAAACACTGGCGGGTCAGTGCGGGACCCCATGTGGTCCCGAGGTCACCACCAAACAATGACTTTTACTGGTGTCACCTTATTCACAGTAATAAATGTGTAATAAAGTCTTCTTACATCATGAGTTTCTACAGTTTATAGTCTGGTCTGTAGTATCTCTTATCTACAGATGAGACACATCAGTTTCATTTATGAAACAACTTATATATTCCAAAAGAAAAACTTAAATAAGGTTTCTTTGGGTGCAGTCTATCAGTGATCTGTTTCATTTAGGATCCCTTATAATAAACATCATAAACAGCTGTTAGAACTATTCAGAGTGTTTTGAGGTATATTTTAGGGCAGTTAAAAAGGTCAATAGTGTGCACATCCAACCCCATCAAGGTTTTCATCAGGTAAAACATGTTAAGTCAGTCCCATGAGTTACAAAGTAGATTTACTAAGTGAATTTTCCATCATCTTCACGGACAGTTTTCAAGTGGTGAATGTTTTTTTTTTTTGAGGGACGATATTTCTGGTGTAGAGTCACAGATTAAACTGTTGCTGGTTCAGTCATAAAACTGATCTGGGGCAACTGTTTGAAAGTTATATGACAGAATAATTAACTCATGGGTGCAGGTCTATAGAGGAACTCTCTTTCTGTGTCAGTTTATTTACTTACACAATAAAAATATACAATCTGCAAATAGTTGTGAAAAGATGCTATGAAAAACATTTGTAAGTTACTATTTATCAGGAAATGAAATCATTCCTTCTTTTATGGATCAAGTTGAATTTTTTATGCACTTAATTTTACAAAGCTTGTTGTTACGACACACAAGCAGCAGTTTGAGTGTTATGAGGCAGGTAAACCAGTTCAGCTCTTACACAAACTGAGCATTTAATCATTTGTGCCGACAGCAGAGGATGTCACCCCTCCGTCACTGCCCTTCAGATCATTTTCCAGGGTGTCAGACGAGACAAAGCTGGGCCAGATATATATATATATAACTTTATCAAACTGTGACACCGCATGCATGTTTGATAACTGTGGCAGGCAACAGTCACTCACCCAAACTCTGAAGTTTAACCAGACATTGTTGTATAAATGTGTTTGCATAATGACAAAAAAATCATAAAGACTATTGTTAAAGGGAGGCTGTTATAACAATATTAATGTCACCTAGAGCTGCAACTAACTATTATTTTCATTATTTTCTTTTAGTATTATTTTTGTCATTTATTTTCCATTGTTATTAATGTTTTTATTAATAATTTATGTCTTCAGTTAGCTTTTTCTGTCCAGAACCTAAATATATTCAATTGACTGTTATATATGTCGAAGAATAACAGCAAACACTCACATTTAAGAAGCCAGAACCAGAGAATGTTTGGTATTTTTATTTTGAAAAATGACTGAAACGATAAATTGATTATCAAAATAGCTTATCTTCCAGTTGACTAATCGATTAATCGACTGGTTGTTGCAGTTCTAGTTGCATTTTAAAAGTGCATTAACTAAGTTCACAGTTGAAGCTAGAATTAGAAGTAGGTTGTGGTCAGAGTTTAATGACTGGCAAAGAG
Source organism: Thunnus albacares (assembly GCF_914725855.1). NCBI lineage: Eukaryota > Metazoa > Chordata > Actinopteri > Scombriformes > Scombridae > Thunnus > Thunnus albacares. The sequence goes on from NC_058115.1 coordinate 8,150,425, forward strand.
ATTGTCCTCCAAATTTGCTCTGATAGATCACATGGTATTATTAGCATCACCTGAAGCCCGTGAATAGCATTTCCTGCTGGCTCACAATAAAACCTGTTTGCTACACGGGTGAGTGTGTGTGTGTGTGTGTGTGTAAGCGGGGATTATAGGCTGGTCAGTCGATCAGTGTCCATGTCAGTTGTAGTAGTGCTGGTAATATAGGTCGGCCAGTCTAGCCTGTGAACTCAATCCCACACACAGACACAATCGCTGCTTGACATGTACACCGCAGCAGACACAGACAGACTGACACATATGTACAGACTGACTGACATACAGTGTATGCAAATGAGGACACTAGAGGAGCATTATGCAAACAAACAGATTGACCACACATGTGGCCAGTCAGATATACACACTCACACACACAATGAGATTGTCTAGCTTTACACCTTGAATATGCTTGTTTGTGTGTCTAAATAGGCCAGTAATGCAGTCTAGCCAGCTCTTCTAGTGCAGATTGTCTGGACATTGTATACTGGGTTGAGACCAGCAGTTATCCTCAATGTCACCTAACAGACTATTATACAAGGTGGTACTTAGCCGGAAAAAACAATGCTCTGGATATTCATGTGACCGATGCCAAGGCTGTACTTGTGCTTTGTTTTTTTGTGTTGTGTTCTCATATTTTAAGTGTGTTCCTTCAAAAACACATAAACATACAGGAATGAAAAGTGTGAGAGAATCAAGGTAACGTGACAAAGCTCTGAAATCAGATTTCACTATGTGTGTCTGACAACTTGTGTGAGCATGACAATTATATTTTCATCACTTCATGGCACAGATGAGTTTTTCTAAACTGATTTATGTTGGTCTCTGTTTGGAGAAGTAAGAGCAGGATCAGTTCTGTTAATGATCAATGTGAAGAACAGATGTTTGGTGTAAAATAAAGCCTTGTATTGATATAACAATAGATAATAGCTTATGGAGGTTAATCAAATTTGATCAATGTTGATCATTAAGGAGCAAATGTTGGCAACAGCTTTTACTTATTAGAATATTATATTTTAATGTTAGAAGTCAGAATTTTATAACTAAGCCTCAATTTACTGTCAACACACAAATAACCAGATGCTGTATTAAATTCAGTTTTTGTGAGCATCCTGTCTTTCCCAATTTTGGGGAACCAGAATATATTTAATATGTAACCGTTTTTAAAAGTTACCATAAGTTTAATCAATTGAGTTAATGAAGTTTAATAAAAATACATACATTTTTCGTTAATAAAGTAAGTTATGTTTCAGTCTCTGTGAAAGCCTCCGAATCCTGCTTCTTTTGGTACAATTGACTCATGGAGAACTATTGAACTTCTGTCTTTAAACCTGGATCTTGCTGGGCTGCTCCTTGAGATGCTCAATCAGGACGCATGACTCCCATATATGTAATCCAGTTACATTTTATGATCGAAGACGTCATTCATTCACAGTGCTTTGGATACAAGCTCTGCGGTGTTGTGTGGCATCTAAGCATCAGGTTTGTCATGTATTCTAAGGCTGTAAAATAGTGACATTATTTGACATTATATAATCAGCTGTGCTTTAAGTGTCCCTACCTGATAAATGGAAACACCTGCACAATGTTATGCAATGCAAGACACCATTTACCTAACTCAAAATGTTCAGTTCCTAAGATAGTGGAGCGTTGACTGGAAAGGAGAAGAAAGAAATAGAGAGTGACAACAAAGGTTCCCTGTCTGGATTTGAACCAGGGACATTACAAGCACATGGTCAGAACCTTAAACCTTTAGGTACAAGGACAACTATGGTACATCTTGAGGCTGTACTTTGTGATGTTGCAGGACTGAATTACACTGAAAGCAGAAATATTACTTATAATATAATGAAATATAAAAACTACAGCACCTAAAACATCCATATAAATCATCACTTTTCTATTTTTCTTGTCATTTAGTGTAAAATATCTTACTTATCCTACCTCTTTTGTTAAAATATGAAGAAATCATCTATTTTTGGCACATGTAGTGATCAACAGATTTTATTAGTAATTCAGTATTGTGAAAAAAACATACAAAATAACAGAAAAAAAACTTTTTTTACTGTTTTTACAACAACAAACAAAAACATTGTTTTATCACATTTATTTATCACTGGTTTGAATTCAGTCCATTAACACATGAGTAGAAAAGGAAATCACCCTGTTCACTCATTGACTTACATATTTTCATGTTCAGACATTGTTCAGTCTCAACAACAGACTGGATCACATGACACCAGTTAAAGTGGCCGCTTAGCCAGAGAGTTTCTGAGAGCTCACCTGACTGCATCTGTATTTTGGCACAATAGAGACTTTGCACCGGTCTCAAAGCTCCTGACAACCATTGAATTGAATAATGCTAATATATACAGTATTACAGGGAAAAGAAGGACAGTCTGATATTAAGATTTGTTTTTAAATAAAGGCTGTGACACAGGAAACTATTTTCAGCATTCAGGTACTCTGGTTGTACTCGACTTATCATTTCACACTCTGTTAGCAGTCGAGTATGTTGGATGCCAACACCATCAAAGCATAACATCATGACATTTTGATCAGTATCATCATTTATATAACATCATATTTGAAGTTCTTAAATTTTGTGGTTTTCTGTGTGTTGTATAAATTTACAAACTCCACCGGATGTCACAAACTAAGCAGAGGGGACAGTTGAATTCACTAACAGCCCAGCATGGTGCATCAGTCTTGGATCTTGAGAATGCTCCTCTTCTCCAGATCGTTCATCTCTTTTAGGATCAGAGCCACGTTGTAGCGCAGCTCCTGGAATTTGGACACGGGCACCTGAACAGGGAAACAACAACAATTCACTGACGATGAAGAAGGCTTATTAAGTCTGAAATCAGCTGCAGAGCCATTGTGGAGCTTCAGTGTTGATACAGAATAACATCACAATGATGACGCACAAAACATTATAGTGATATAATATAGGATCATGGCTGAGACAGATGTTTGTTTAAAAAAAAAAGGAACGGGTATTTAGAAAATTGTTAAAAACTGTAAAATAATTACATTGTTAGCATCACTTTGAAGCAGAAATGTTGCATTTTCAATAAACTTGCTGTGCTGACAGTCTACTGGGTGTGTATCTGATGTTTAAATGGTCACTGAAAGGTGGTTCCTGAAGGTCTGAAAGGCTTTGAATTTCACTGTGAATGATTCACAGCTGAGACCTCTGTCCTCTCTAATGCACATACGTACGGGTTTCTTTTATAGCCCCTATAATTTATGTGACTCTCTTGTGCGATCATCTAATGTTTTTTTGGTGTTTACAGCAGTAGATATCCTTCAGTCGCACTCGTGAGATAAACCCTGAGAAGCACCTATCAGGTAGAGATAAGGTACACCCGTCAATAGAATCTGCACATCGGATGTTGTTGCTACTAATCCTGTAATACTGCTGTAAGCTGTTTATGTAACCACTGGGCTAGGTGCAGCCATAGTAGACCATCATGCTTCGCTCCACATTAGTAGGCTACTTTGAAGTGCAGCACCCATCCTGAAATGATCAGGCAGGTGTGGAGTATGGCGCCCCCTGTTGAGTAAAACATCTTACTACTGTAATTTAGGATTCAGTTTCCATTGTTTGGTCATATCTTTCTTTCTTTCTCTTTCTATCAAGAACTTTCTTCATAATTTATCAATAATTGCTTTTATTCCTTATGAGTACATTTGTATTATTAAAGGTATATTATGCAGGATTTTCCTAAAAAACAATGTATAGACTCATACAAAAGTAATCCCTCTCAATCATCACCTATTACCTACACTATTATACACACTGTGTGCTGGTGTATTTATCTGCAGAGATTCTGCCCTCTGCCTGTATTTTGTCATTATTTTGCTGTGTTTGCTCCACTCTGCTCTCTGTCTCTGCATCATGGATGGATAAAGAGCAGCAGGTCTGTGTGTCTGCTTGATGGAGGGCGGGGCTGAGCTACACACACGCAGAGCAGAGAGGCCACAGCAGACAGGATGAAGCTCTGCATTCACACTAAATCCAGTTATGCAGGAGGTGTGGGCATGTTTATTTGTGCTTTAGAACAACATAGCAGTGAAACGATCAGAAAATATGTTTAATTTATCTGATTCACAGCTTTGTTCTCGCCAGCACCACTCGCTCTCTTCATTCACTCTCTAGCTTGCTCCACCACCGCTCTTTCTCTCTCACTCGCTCATTGAGCCAGGGAAGAGGGGCCAACAATCCTGCATAGTAACCTTTAAGTTATAAATGTTATAATAATATTGTAATTGTTGTTTCTATGTTGTGCAGCCAGCAAAGTTGCTTTATTGTTGGTACAGTTAAACTACAATCTTATGTTTTATTCAAACTGACATAACTTTGTAATTTGCTCATTTAAAAGAAAAATCTAGTGCAATATCAACTAAAAGGGTAAAAGGGAAGTCATCATTTTTAGCGGTGAAACAGTTCTACACTATCTATTTTTTTCTGTTAGCTTTTATTTTTGTATTGTAAAAAATATTCTCATATACAATGTGTGTTACAACTCACCATGCAGATACCATATGGACAATAAAAAATATACTATCCAAATGTACGTGTAACTCAGTTCAGAACTGAATGTAGGTCAGGTTGTAATTAATAAATGTTACTTCATTTCACTGTAATGCTATTACGTAACAACTAAAACAAACCTACATTAGCCTACTGGCAGACAGCCAAGTTCTTTCAGGCTCACAGACTGATCATAAACTGAGAATATATACACCACAGTGCTTTTTAATTTATATAATACTACTGGGAGTAAATTAAATCCCATTTCTTATAAACATGAACCCAGAACAGCCAAAGCTTGCAAAGCCTGAATGTACTGTAGTTGATAAAGTTCTCAAACTTTAATTGAACAGTTTAAGAAAAGAGATGAAATCCGAGCGTTTGATAAATATATACACAAATGTGTTTGAGTAGTTTTACGTAGATATGCAGTATGAAAAAACTTGTAAGTACAGTATAGAAGTCATTTTAATTCTTTTAAATGCCATAAATATAGACAGTATGAGACTTATAAGTATTCTCTCACACCTGTGTCTAGGTGAGGAGCGGGAAAGAAAACACCTCCTCTCTGTCAACCTCCACTGGAGTAGATGTGCTTTCAACAAGTCACTTTACTCCAAGACAATTAAGTCACTAGCTGGAAGATTACGTTAGATACTGAGAGTCTTACGTGAACTGTGACACTCACGATTGTTGATGATGATTAAGACTTAAGGCGTTTGGCTCATTCATTTGCGAGCCGTCAGTACTGATGTGAAAGTGGAAGCTTTTGACATACTGCTATGAATTGGGTAAATAATTTTACTCTGAAAACAGCTTCTTTGGATTAGAATGTAAAACTGCGTGTACAACCAGAAACAAGTAAGTTGTTTAAATACCTCAAACCGGTGAAAACCTCCATCCGACAGTTTCATCTGCATCAGAACAGAAGGCTGCAGGGCCCTGGCTAAAGAGCTGAGGAGACAGGGGAAACACACATGCTGGTTTCATTATATTACCATCCAGTTAGAGATTTCTTAATCTCATGTGCTTAACATTCTTTAGAGAAGAAAGCACTAGATTCTTCAGAGGTGAGTTGTGTGATTCTTGCTTTTAAAAACAAAAATCTTTGATGCTTAATCCTCAGTTCTTTGGCATCTCTGCACCTAGCAGACAACAAACCAACAACAAACAGAACAGCTTCGGTGAAGTGGTGAGCAGTTGAAAAAACAAAAACACTTTTTCTCTCCCTACATATCTTACCTTGTAGAAATGGCAACATCCACTCTCCATTTCAGATCGTCTATCGTGGGCAGGTGGGGATCATTCTGGGATGTCGCTGCGTCTAGAACTGCACGACTGCAAATACAAAGAGATGCAACACAGGAATGTAATAAAAGACATGCCACCGAGACTAAACAGGTTCTAAAGAATTCAACGTACCGATTTCCAAAAACCACACTGGAGAAATCTGTGATAAAGTCTTCTGGTATCCTAAAGAAAAAACAGAAACCACAAACGTAATATTGGAGGGGCTGACGTTGTTGAAGTATTAATCAACACAGTAAGGAGTGTGATAAGATGAAAACCTTTACCTCAGTTCTCTAAGATCTTCTTTGAAGGCCTAAACAGAAACACAAACTAAACGTTATTAGATATAATTTTACTTAAGATTTTGATTTTTTCTATATTTCAAAATGTTTAATTTCATGTTTATGAAGAGCAAACAATCAATATGCTCATGTTGAAGTTGGGCAGAGAATTCTGTGATTTGCGTGAGGTCTTAAAACACAACACACCATTAAAAATTATGTTAAAAATAATAGACCTTTAATAGACCTTTGTTACTACATGTTTAAGAAGTTTTCCATATCCATAGTGAATACTTATAATATGTACTATATACTTCTGCTATAATATACTGTTTTTTGTTATTATCCTCCCCCAAAAATAAACATACTAACTGTTTTGTACTAACATGATGAAAAATGATAAAACAGATGGACTTTTATGTTTTTCTGTAGCTGTCTCACCACATCCTGCAATTTTTAAAACTTTTTCCAGCTGTGAACAGCATCAGTGAACAAAAAGTCTTTTTCACAGCAGACATTTTAACATGTCATAGTAGGAAATACACACTTGTTACTAATAACATTAACATTGTCTCTGTTCTACTCAAGTGTCCCAGTAAGACATGACTTTGTGGCTGTGTCCAAAATCATTAACTTGTTCACTCGCTCACACACTACTCCCTATGTAATAGACACTCAGTAGTTTACTCTGTTGTGAGCAGTAAATTTAAATTTTGGACATTTATGAGTCATTATTTTGCATCATCGTTGACAGGTATGGAGATGCATAACTCTGGAAAAGTAATTAGGGAATGATTTCAAACACAGCCTGTGACAGTGAGCCAACATGCACAATGCCAGGATCCTGAGACTGAAGCTGCTAAATGGAAATCAGTCATCATTATTTTTCATTATTTACACTTGTGCTTTTCCTACTGTGAAATGTAAAAACAACTTCTGTGAAATTAAGCAAATAAATAAAAAAGTCACTAAAGTGTTTTTTTATTACACACTGAGTTTTTGAGTATATCTTTTATCACTTTTCCATTGTGAACACACTTCTGTACTCGCTCAGACCTGGTTAGAATTTGTGTTGTTGGGACGCAGCTCATGTCATGTTGTAGTAACAAAAAAAAGCACAAGTGAAACTAATAACATAGCTAAATGATAACTTTGCTTTCCATTTAGAGGTCCCATGACAGTGAGTCCTGGGAATGAAAAACCTGAATGAAATGCCCCAATTAATACTGTTATTGATCACACTAGTGATTATCCTGCTGAGACATCAAAGTTTCTGTTGTGGAATAGGTTGTTGGTCTGTAAGCCACATAAGGGCGCCAGATATGGACAATTCAGCTGCTGAGTTACTGACAAAGGCTGAAATCTTCCAAAAGAAAAGTGAAAAATATGAATTTTGTGTAAACATGTTCCAGCTTATAACATCCAGTGATTAACAGCAGCTCACCTCCTGTTTAAGTGATGACATGGGGATGCGGATGGCCTCAGACAGCACTCTGTACATCCCAGCTACGATGTGACTGAGCCTCTCCTGAGGGATGACACTGCTCTCTGCTATTGACTTCATCACCTCTCTGCAGTCCTTCCCCTCCAGGGCGCTGACTACAGCTGTAGAGAGAATAATTCACAGGCACATTTATGAACTTATTGAATGTCTTCACTTGCTTATCCTTGTTCAAAGTCACAGGAGCTGGATCTTATCACAGCATGCACTGGACAGAGACAAGGACACTCACAAGTCTGGTTGTCAGAAGGACAATATTAGTTATTGAGTATTTTATTTTTTATTTCTTTCATATATTGTTGGGTTGTAACAATGACGTGAAGTTAGCCTCTGATTCAGGGTTAAGAGAAAAGTTGAGGAGAAAGTTATGGGAAACATAAATAATAATATTTAGCGGCTGATTCTCAGTTTTTTCACCACTTACCCTTGTGAAAAAGTGTCAGATATCATAGCAAATGCCTTTTGCTTATGAAAACTGAAAAAAGGGTGATTTCACCGCTTTTTTCCTCATCCAGACCACATTAGACTAGGTCCAGATCAAAAACCACTATTCTTAGACTCATCAAATCTGGACTAGATTAACAAGGAGACTCCAGAGACTCATTAAAACACAGTTTCAGATTTGTGAAATATTTATTTTGTTCATGAAAAAGGGCGATTCCACTGCTTTTTCTATCCAGTCCACATTAGACTAGATCTAGATCGAAAACCACTGTACTTAGACTTGTCCAATCTGGACTAGATTATTATTATTATGATTTGACAGGTCAGAAGATTTGAAGCTAACTTCTGCGTCTTGTTATAAGATGCAATTAGACGGCACAGGTCCGTAATAAGTGATATTAGAAACATTTAAATCTTATGCTATCTGTTTTAGAGACACAGTAACACCTTTCATGTACCTTTCAGTATTTTCCTGAACATCTCTTGGTCCACATCCTTGAGGTTTTTCGACATCGATTCGACTTCTGGTGGTATCCTGCTTCCCAAAAAGCTGGAGTCTTTTGCGTGGCTCGAAGACATGACTTATCATTCAATAATATGCGATATGCACGAATAAAAAGATAGAGAAACTGTAAATGGAAGTACGGGACTTTGAGGTTTTTTTTAATGTTCGTTTTCTGTTTATGTGACAGCTTCCGCCTCACGTCACGTGACACTGGTCTCGTCCCCGATAGTCTCGCGATGACAACTAAGATCATTGGTGTGGAAAAGAAAGGATTTGCAAATGGAGGTGGCAGAAACGGTTAGTCTTTGAACGACAAAAGGTGGGTGTTTCTGTTTGGACAGCTCTCTTATATAACACTTAAAAGGTGTCTAATGTGTCCAGAGTCAGTATTGTGGGGAAGAAAAATTTTATTTCTGTGTTGTTATGTGGTTTTGTAAACGCTACGTGGACACTTGGAGCATTAGCACGCAGCTAACGATATTAGCTAGCGCTATGTTACAAAAACATAATCTGTTTACCAAACGTTGTAACTTACATAAAGTATATCCAATCTGTTATATCTCATTTTAAGCTAGATTAGTGTATAGCATTTTTTGTACGATGACAGGATTGTAGTGTAGCTTTAGTGACAATTGTTAAGAAAAACAACAAGTGTGTGTTTAGAATAGGAGACATCTAACAGTTAACCTTAGTGCGAGTAATTAACGTTAACTACAGTAGTCTCTTAGAGAGCATTAACTTAGCAAGTGAAAATATATAGATACAGTACAATTAGTATAAAACATAGATACAGTATGATTAATACACATACACACAGAATAATTCATATAAAACGTATAGACACAGCATTAGTATAATATAGATACCGTATAATTACTATAAAATGTGTAGATACAGTATAATTAGTATAAAACATAGATACATTATAATAAATATAAAGCATATATACAGTATAATTAATATAAAACATAGATACAGTATAATTAGTATAAAACATATAGATACTGTATAATTAGTGGGTAACTAACTAAGCTAGTTTTGCCCACTAACTTCACTATACTACCAAAAACAAAATTAGCCTTAAATGCAAATTTGATCTGTATCACTACTCTCATTTTATTATATACTAGGTATATAATTACTGCACAATGTAAAATAACAATTTGTTGTATTCTATTGTGTGTGATGTGTGCTGTTGTGACACTTCAATGTCTCTCGGGATCAATGAAGTATTTCTTATCCTTATAGCTTATTTCATATTCTTATTCTTATTATATTTCTATAGCTCAGGTCATGTTATTGCTTGAATGAAAGTTTTGCTTTGGTCAGTGACTGTATGATATTTTTGTAGTATTTTTTTTCTGTCATTGTTTAGCACAAAGAGGCATAACGACAGCCACTCTAAAAAAATACAGTGAAATCCTTTTACAAGTAAGCAAATTCCTCTAAATTATAGAAAGTTGTCTTTGCTTTTTTGGTTCTTCGCATCTTTAATGAAGGTGTTATACCGTTGGGAGTTTGATAACATAATTATATTCAATTCAAAAAGACTTTATTCGTCCCTCAAGTGGCAATTTGAGGCAAGCTAGTTTGCAAACAAGTACACATATACAATTCATTAACACCTATAAAAAAGAAAAACATTACAAACATGACAATGTTCGAAAGAGTTTAAATATACAAGGATTAATGACAGTGGTTACATCAGTAGCGTTGGAGGCAGAGCTTTGAGTCTGTTTTGATTTCTAGGTGTGAAATGTGCCAAAAAGTTATCAGCAAGTGGGATATGTAGAACAACACTTAAGATACAACATACAACATCAAATACATCAATCTGCACATTATTAGAGCTGCAACAATTAGTCTATTAATTGATCAATTGCCATTGCTATTTTGATAATCACTTAATCGTTTGAGTCATTTTTTAAAACAAAAAATGTCAAAATTCTCTTGTATCAGCTTCTCAAATGTGAATACTTTGTGGTTCCTTTAGTCCTCTATGACCACAAACTGAGTATCTTTGGGTTGTGGACTGTTGGTCGGGACAACACAAGACATTTGAGGACATCTTGGGCTTTGGAAAACATTGCCCAACATTTTTCACTGTTTTCTGACAGTTTATAGACCAAACAGCTAATTAATTATCTGAGAAAATAATCAACAGATGAATTGATAATGAAAATAATCGTTAACAGCAGCCCTACACATTATTCATTATCATTAATATTGTAATGTGTCCAAATACAACAATAAATTAAAACTACAGTAGCTAGTTAGCTAATGTTAGTCGCCATTGGGGTATTAGCTGAAAAGTCAAAATATAAGCAGTGTTTCAGTAGACGTAGCATCAGTAGTTTTGCCACAAACAAACTGTGTGAAAGATAAAAACTGAGTGTGTGGACAAACACCTGTGCAACCCATCACAGTCTCATGTTATCTATCTAACAATACATACTAACTATTTTGAAGCCCTTGTTAAGACTGTGACCGCTGTGTGTATGGTAATAATTCAGGCTGTTGTAGTTGTATTGTAATATGTTGTTTCTGTTGCAGGTACATATAGCCATGTCTGATTCTCTATATGAGAAGTTTTTGGCCCCAGAGGAGCCTTTCCCTCTCCTCTCCCAGAGGGCCAACCTCAGTGATGTGGGAACTCTGGACGTCAGTGACTTTGGCTGTCAACTCTCCTCTTGTCACAGGACAGATCCTCTACACCGCTTCCACAGTAACAGGCAAGTAAAATGTGGGTTCACACATGCAGTATATACACAGTAGGGTCCAAAAGTCAGACTTTTGGACCCTACTGTGTGTCATCTGTCTGTGAGGTAAACTGAATTTCAAAAGATACTTTGAAAGTAAGATATTGCTATGATTGTATCATATATTTGATATGAAGTATCATATATTTAATATATCCATCTGTATTGTGGAGTATCTTTAGCACAAAGCTGACAGATCCTGCAGTTGGAGGCACTCACTGTACTCTGCCATTGAGAAATGTTTATAGGCTTGGCAGGTTTTGTCTGACCAAAAGTCCAAAACCTAAAGCTATATCATCTCTACATCTCACACCATGTTTATATGCTTGCATTGTCAAGCCCACTGTAACGCACTTAACAAGTCGGTGTAATTTACAAGTTATGGAGTTGCTGATGAAATAAAATTAACTAAAAACAAAGGCTTCCACATATACTCTGATAAAACCATCTTTTCTGCTGTTCTGACATTTCAATTATCTCTTGGCACTGAAAGAGAGGCAACAGTATGCAGAAAGCTACACATTACAACCTGAAGCCGCACATAATTATTCATAGCTCTGTCACTGGAAATTGTTGCCTTTCAAATGTGTGAAAGAGCAGCATATTGTTCTCTTAATTTAAAGTGCTACGTAGAACAATATCCCCAATGTTTTTATCTATATATTCAATATATGTCCTCTTCTTAAGACAAACTATTGTTTTCAGAGATTCACTTGTATAAAAGGCTTTTACACACAACTGAAACATACATCTGTATTTTGCATGGACAGTACGTCTGAACAATTTCAGCAAAAGTAAAGAAAATGACTCATTATATACTTTGATGCCCACTCATTGTTCTCCTCAGGTGGAACCTTACTTCCTGTGGGACCAGTGTTGCCAGTTCGGAGTGCAGCGAGGAGCTCTTCTCCTCTGTGTCCGTGGGTGATCAGGACGACTGTTACTCCCTCCTGGATGACCAAGAACTAACATCTCTGGACCTGTTTCCAGAGGGCAGTGTTTGCAGTGACGTCTCCTCCTCTATCAGCACCTACTGGGACTGGTCTGACAGCGAGTTTGAGTGGCAGGTTGGTTGTTAGCTGGTCAGTTAGCCAAGTTATATTTTTAAAGACTGATTTTTTCCAGCTTAAGTACTTTCTGTTTCTGTCATGAGATTCTGATTCAATCAAACTCCCCACGCATCACATTGTTGGTTTGTTTTCCAGTTGCCGGGAAGTGACATTGCCAGTGGCAGCGATGTCCTGTCTGACATCATCCCGAGTGTGCCAAGTTCACCCTGTTTGTTTTCCAAGAGGAAGCCCAAGCCCCACCCTCATCGCAACCTAGATGAGCTGCCTTGGAGTGCCATGACCAACGATGAACAAGTAAACAAAGCCAAACACACCTTTCTGTGCTGTTAGGGTGCTCAGAATTAGCATCAATAAAGCTGAAAAACTGTCAAACTGCTAGTATTGTTTTTGCCAGATATTTACCTGCTATGCATCATTAGGCAAGTAAAGACGCTTGGACAAAAGGAACAAAACTCAAATCTCCTTGTGTGTGTTTCCTCTTCCAGGTGGAGTACATCGAGTACTTGAGTCGGAAGGTCAGCACAGAGATGGGTCTGAGAGAGCAGCTGGACATCATTAAGATCATCGACCCGTGTGCTCAGATCTCTCCCACCGACAGCGAGTTCATCATAGAGCTCAACTGTCTCACCGATGAGAAACTCAAACAGGTGGGTGTAACTCTGAAACACATCACTTTCATATTACAGGACCGATACACCAGTAAACAAGTCTAATTTTCTTTTGCACAGAACCTCACACCTTTACCAAACTGTGAACAGCCCGACACAAAATAGGTGTGAGAACCTGATTTTAAAATAGCTGCTTGTTTGCCACCACCTGAGGAGTCCTAAAAATGTATGAAGTAATTTCACTTCCTGTGAAGTTTTAACAGATCACCAGTCAAAGTCTGGTTTTAAAATTAATTTTAAGGTATTTAAATTTAAAAATTGTACATCATTGGTATTGACCACACTTGTGCTTTCAGAGGTTATTTTTCAAGCCCATTTGACGCCTTAAATGCTTTAGGTAAACATAATAAATGCACTTTTTATGTGATTACAGCAGGTCCACTTGGTAATTAGTTTGTGTTAGTTAAAATAACATGTCCAATACATGGATGTATAATGAGAACTGGATACAGCACTGGAGGCGGGGCCCCGTTCAAGCCTATGAAAGATGCTCAATGGCCATGAAGTAAAAACAGTTAAACTTCCGGGTACAAAATTACTCGGATCTGTGCTTTCTCAATATTGGCTGTGTATTGGATAGGAGCGCTCCCTGCTATTGCATCAGTAAACCAGGGTGACAAAGATAGTAACCCAGAGTAGTACAGCATGTGAAAACGTTCATGTTTTGTCTCGTGCACTGTCACCAGGTGCGTAACTACATCAGAGAGCACAGCCCCAGGCAGCGAGCCAGCAGCACCAGAGAAGGCTGGAAGAGGAGCAGCCACAGCAGTGCCAGCACTGGTGGTGTCAGTGGAGCCAGCAGCAGTAACGCCAGCATGGTCAGCTCTGCTAGCTCCTCCACTGGCTCTACAGCCTCCAACTCTGTAGCAGGTAAGAATGCCACGTAGTTGACTAGCAGTTTGGTTACAGCCAGTAGTCCAACCACCAGAGCAGCCGCAGTGCTTTGAGCATTTACAGCTCAGTTTACTGGACAGAGCAGTGACAGACGGAGAAAAGTAATATTGAAGTATGGTGTTACGCTTCAGTTCAATGTAAAGTATTTTAGCTCCTCTTGGTTGTAACTGTTTCTATTATCTTGTGTTCCAGGTGGTACAGCTTCAGCCTGTAGTGGAAGCAGTGTTGCCAACATTAGCAGAGCTCACAGTGATGGCAACCTTTCCAGTGCTGCAGAGCGTATACGAGACTCTAAAGTAAGCAACACTTAACTGTGTGTATGTGTTTAAACTTATAGATTTGCAACTATGTTCTTATATGCTGTATGTTCAGAAATGAACTGACTAACATAACTTCTAATTGCATAAGTATGTTTGTAAACATGAAAAAGCTGTTACACTCCTGCATTTTTTCTTTACTGTACAATGCAGGAATTTTGGTGGGGGAAAAAAAACAACAGGGACAATTTTCTGATGTCACATGACAACCTTTTTTGTTGTTTTGTCTGGAAAAAAGTAACTAATACCTGTGTATTTTTATTATTACCATATCTCTTTTCAGAAACGTTCGAAGCAGCGTAAGCTTCAGCAGAAAGCTCTCCGGAAACGGCAGCTGAAAGAGCAGCGCCAGGCCCGCAAGGAGCGTCTGAGTGGTCTGTTTCTGAACGAGGAGGTGCTGTCACTGCGGGTGACGGAGGAAGACGACCACGGTGACGACCTGGACATACTGATGTGACACCAGTGAATCAATCAGTGCTCCCTCTACGTCTGCTCTCTCACCACCCAGGCGCTACCATAGAGCTTATAGATCGCGTTAATCCATAGGCCAAAACAGACCACTGTATGCTTTAGCTTTGGCTAACAAGCTCATAATGCATTTTGTAAGACAAAAGTCTGATAGGCAGTACAGTAGTAGCTTCTAACATAGCTCGACATATTGCTTGCTAATACTAGTGTAACACTGCTAGTGCTAAAAATGAATCACTGCTAAGCTACCGACAGTAATAGTGCTAAAATACTGCTAACGCTTTGATAGATCCTGACCTCTGTCTAACCTGCTGCTGCAACAGCCTAGAAGCCTGCAGATGCACATAATTATAAACCACTTACAGTTATTTCAGCTGAATATAATCAACATGAGGATTGCTTATAGATGCTGTAACAGCATATATCCACTGCTACTAATACAGCCACCACTGGCAGAGAGACAGATCAGGCATCAGAAAGCAGAGTTTGGCCAAATTATACAGCTGCAAATAGCAAAAAGTGTATTTCTTCATACCATCACAGGGAAGCATCGGCAGCGATGGTGGAGATTTTGAGCCAGGCTAAAAGCTGTTGTAATTTTCACTGCTCACTGTTAATGTCAC
The DNA here is from genome assembly GCF_914725855.1 of Thunnus albacares. Classification (NCBI taxonomy): domain Eukaryota; kingdom Metazoa; phylum Chordata; class Actinopteri; order Scombriformes; family Scombridae; genus Thunnus; species Thunnus albacares. The sequence goes on from NC_058115.1 coordinate 8,165,812, forward strand.
TTTATTAAGTTTTAATATTTTTTCAGGCGAGAAAGTAACCATTTACATTTCCCAATATGTGGTCAGCCTATTTGGAAATTTGCTTTCGGAGATGTGAGGAAGATATACAGTAATTCCTTGTTGGTCTCACAGATGAAATCTTAATAATTGTAGCTGCCACATTAGTTTGTCTGAATGTAAAGTGAAGCATCATGTTTTTACTGGCGAGAACAACAGCGCTGAGGGGCTGTATATGTACAGATATCACCACATTTACATAAATATAAATGTATTAAAATGAACAGATCAGTCTATATTAACATACACTACACTACAGACTGAATAATATAATTTACTGCATCTCTCTGTCAATCAGGTTATTTTTTTGTGAGGAAAAAAAGTGTGAGTGGAGCTTTGAGTTGAGATTATTTTGTCATATTACAGTCAGGTAGTTATGTTGAAGCTGAGCTGCTGCTGTCAGCAGGCAGAATCATCATACTGCGTCCTCCTGAGTCAAACTTGCTAAATCCAAACTAGCAAGTACGCAAGTCTGAACTTGGCATACTGTCAAATTCAGTTAAATCCTGACGTACTTCCTGGAGGCTTGGTTGCCACTTCCTGTATCTGTTGTTTCAAAGTAAGCTTAGTTTTTTTTAGCTCGGTAGTAGTTTTCACCCATCTGCCTCCAAATACATGCATCCTCTGCAGGGCTGCATCTGCACTGGCCAAACTCTGCTCATCTGTAGCTCTACTTTAAACTGCTGCAGGTTAGGTTACTACAGACGGGAGCAGATACCTCAAGGCTAACAGACAACGTGGCTAGAGTTTAAAGTATCAGTATCAGCAGTTTCAACATGATAAAATATGGGGAAAACATACAAAATTCTGAACTTGAATGATAAGCAATTTCTTCAAATGGTGAATGATTTAAGCTTGATCTGATAACCATTCCAGGTGCAGATGCTGGTTTCTTTGTCTATGCAGAGAAATGTGACAAATCGCACAAAATGTGGTAACAAATAATGCACAGTTAAAACATTTCTGACGCGGAAGCTGAAGTGAGCTGTTCTGTCTTTCTATCTGCTGAGTGTTGTGGTCCCATTTCACTCTCAAGGCTTAGAGGGAGCACTGAAACACTGCATGTTTAAACTGTCACCCACACTGAGTCTCTGTGTGGTTCAATAACTAACAACTTGCATCATTATTTGCATCCACCTGTTAAAATAGCTTATCTGTGTTGTAAATACATGATAAATAACAGCATATTTACTGCTTGCTTTCAAGTTTTCCTTGGTGATAAAGGTTTAATTTAAAGGTTTTTTTTCCCTTTATGTGTTTATATATTATGACAAGGTAGTGAATTAATTGGTCATCAAAGCTTAAATGCTGTAAATTGCCAGTTCTTTTGAGTCTTTTTGATGCATTTAGTTGTTTTTTTGTTACATGTACTTTGAGTTTGGTCGTCGTGTCAGACATCTTTTGAACGTCTCGATATCGACCATGATCCTTTGTCAAGTCTTTGTTTTTCTCTGATAGCACTCCGACTGCATTTCTGCTTGAGACGACTCAAATAATCACACTGTCATTTTAAATGACAGATCTCTGTCATTCACTTCTGAGGAAGTTTCTGAGTGAAATGACCGCCAGTTTTAAGCATTCAAGCATTAAGTCTTATTAGAGGTTTTTACAGATCATATTGTGTCTGTCCATGTACTGTATGGCTGGTTTGGTTTTGGTGCTAAACTTGCACGGGTAGGGTTAGGGGTTGAGCCATTAACTTTCAGATGTGTGTTCATTTTGCTCTGTTTTAAAATCTGCATCTAAGTGTTGATGAAGCACTAACACCCCGAAAACAGCCTTTTGTGGAGTTGTAGCTACCATGTCGTTTTCAGATTTGCTAGAAGTAGCAACCTGAGATATTGTTTCTCTTTTTTTTCTGTCTACCTTGTAAGAAACACTTTTCCACAGCTTCTCAGCTGTAACCTGATGAACCACTTGCAATCCTTTTAAATACTTTATGTACTGAGCTTTGACTCTTGTCTCTGTCTCCTGTATAAAGTTATTAATTACAGCAATTGTGTTGAAAGCAGCTTTATGTATTATGTAGTAATAAGTAGTAAAACTCTATTTTGAAAAATAAGATAATTTTGAAAAAAAAAAAATTAAAAACAAGCCACAGTGTGATGCAACACAAAGTTATTTGTGTAAATAAGGTACCATGTATTTGCTGAAAATTAAAGGCATTGAACTGATAAAACATGGTTTTAAAGAAGTTTAATTAAATTAATTTTGTTTGGGTAAATTTACTTTACTTCCCTCAGTGTCATTGTTAGAATTAATTTACGCAAGTCACCTGTTGAGGTAAAAACATTTTTACCCTCAGCAACAATAACCAACACTGTTTCTCCATGTATTAGTTCAAACATATAAACCCCTGTGGAATCTGTATTTGTAGTCCCAGGTGCAATTCACACAGTTGTTGCAGCTGGTGTTGCCTGACCAGTGTAAATGTTGACTGTGTTATCACTGGCTGAAACATTGAATACCACAGATGCCATGTTAGTGCTGCAGGAAGGACTGTGTATAGTCCACTCAGTGGTTCTGAGACATTGAAAACTTGACAAATAAACTTACATTGTTGCATCCTATTGTTGTTGTCTTTTGAATTCTTCAAGTGTGAATGTGTTATTTTCTCACATGACAAAACCACAGCATATAAACCATAGTGAACAAAGGTGCGGGTGTCAGCCCAACTGGAAAGAAATGTGTGTGTGCAGCTCCTCCATACCAGCACCAATAATCTGAGAAAATTATATTTAGACAATATTGTATTACTGATTGAGGCCCTTAGAACATCTTCCGGATTTTCTGTTTGTTACTATGAAAGTGTCACACGTTTCCTGTTATCGCTGCACAGTCTGCATTTATAGTCAACCATTCACTGCACTGCTTGGTTTATACAATACAGAGATACCATACAGATGTGGTGCAGTCACAGACCCTTCTCGCCTTCTCTCAACATATACAAATTCACATCATACTCCATTATTAAATCGCCCATTTGAATGTTTACTTGGTCACAGGGAAATGGGCGTATCTCATGAGGCATTACTTTATTTATTAACAGATTCGTCAGGGTTTTCTAAGTAATTCGGCATTCATATAATTCCCCATACCGTATTATAAGTCAATTTTAATAATAGTCTCTCAACTACTGTCAGAAATAAATGGTGATGTTCTCTCTGTAGGATATGGTTAAAACCCACTGGGGCCTATACGGTATCTTTGTCTCACGTCGAATCTCTTAATATTCACGTATAATTTAGAAACAAGAGGAAGATCATGCGTATCTTCACTCTGCCTCCAACCGCTGGAAGCAACCCGGAGCCCAACTTCTACGACAGCCTGCAGAAGGTCCGCCTGCGACAGCAGCTGGAGATGTACTCTCTGGGTGAATCCGGTAGATGGTTCCATAGAAGAGGAGCCTGATAGCTGAAGGCTCTGCCTCCCATTCTACTTTTAAAGACTGTAGGGACCACCAGTAAGCCTGCATACTGGGAGCGCAGTGTTCTAGTGGGATAATACGGTATTATGAGCTCTTCAAGATATGGTGGTGCCTGACCATTAAGGGCTTTGTAAGTTAGGAGAAGGATTTTAAATTCTATTCTAGATTTTACAGGAAGCCAATGTAGCGAAGCCAAAATGGGAGAAATGTGGTCTCTTTCTCTAGTTTTAGTCAGAACACGTGCAGCTGCATTCTGGACCAGCTGGAGAGTTTTTAGAGACTTGTTAGGGCAGCCTGATAATAAGGAATTGCAATAATCCAGCCTAGAAGTAACAAATGCGTGAACTAGTTTTTCTGCATCTTTTAGGGACAGGATGTGCCTGATTTTTGTGATATTACGTAAGTGAAAAAAGGCAGTCCTTGAGATTTGATTTATGTGGGAGTTAAAGGACATATCCTGATCAAAGATAACTCCCAGATTCCTTACGGTGGTGCTGGAGGCCAGGGTAATGCCATCCAGAGTAGCTATATCATTAGATAATGTGTTTCTAAGGTGTTTAGGGCCAAGCACAATAACTTCAGTTTTATCTGAATTTAGTAGTAGAAAATTGCAGGTCATCCAGGTCTTTATGTCGTTAAGGCATGTTTGGAGTTTGTTTAACTGATTGGGTTCATCTGGCTTCATTGATAAATATAATTGGGTGTCATCTGCGTAACAATGAAAATTTATGTTTGTTTTTTTTATGAGTGTTTCCTAATAATATTACCTAAAGGAAGCATATATAAGGTGAATAGAATTGGTCCAAGTACAGAACCTTGTGGAACTCCATGTCTAACTTTTGCCTTCACGGAGGATTCATCATTAACATGTACAAACTGAAATCGGTCTGATAAATAGGACTTAAACCAGCTTAATGCAGTTCCTTTAGTGCCAATTAAATGTTCCAGTCTCTGCAAAAGGATTTGATGGTCAATTGTGTCGAATGCAGCACTAAGATCTAACAGGACAAGTATAGAGACAAATCCTTTGTCCAATGCAGTTAGGACTTTCACCAGTGCTGTCTCTGTGCTATGATGCGCTCTAAATCCTGACTGAAAATCCTCAAATAAACTATTATTATGTAGAAAGTCACATAACTGATTAGAGACTGCTTTCTCAAGGATCTTAGATAGAAATGGAAGGTTAGATATAGGTCTATAATTGGCTAAAATGCCTGAATCAAGAGTAGGCTTCTTAAGAAGAGGTTTAATTACAGCTACTTTAAAGGGCTGTGGTACATAGCCTGTTACTAAAGACAGATTGATCATATCTAGTAAAGAAGTGCTCACTAAGGGTAAGGCTTCCTTAAGCAGCCTAGTTGGGATGGGATCTAAGAGACAGGTTGATGGTTTAGCTGAACAAATCATTGAAGTTAGTTCAGACAAGTCTACTGGAGAAAAACAGTCCAAATATATGTCAGGATTTACTTCTGTTTCTAAGGTGCCTGTGTTTGGGGAGAGAACAGTGCCTGTTGAGAGCAGGAGGTGGTTAATTTTGTCTCTAATAGTTAGAATTTTATCATTAAAGAAGCTCATAAAGTCATTACTACTGAGAGCTATAGGAATACATGGATCAGTAGAGTTATGACTCTTTGTCAGCCTGGCCAAAGTGCTGAAAAGGAACCTAGGGCAGTTTTTATTCTCTTCTATTAATGCTGAGTAATAGGCGGCTCTGGCATTACAGAGGGCCTTCCTATATGTTTTAAGACTATCTTGCCAGACTAAGTGAGACTCTTCTACTTTGGTGGAACGCCAAATCCTTTCCCAATTTTCGCGATGTTTGCTTTAATTTGCGGGTTTGGGAGTTATACCATGGAGCTAACCTCTTATGTTTTATTATCTTCTTTTTTAAGGGGGCGATGGAGTCGAGTGTTTGTCTTAGTGAGCCTGCAGCACTATCAACAAGATTATCAATTTGGGAGGGACTAAAGTTAACATACGAGTCCTCTGTAGTATTAAGACATGGCAGTGAATTCAGTACTGACGGAATTGCTTCCTTAAATTTATCTACAACACTATCAGAGAGACATCTAGTGAGGACATTTTTGTCTAATGGTGTGTAATCCAGTAATAGGAATTCAAAAGTTATTAAAAAATGATCTGATAAAATAGGATTTTGTGGAAAAATTATTAAATGTTCAATTTCAATCCCATAAGTCAGAACAAGGTCTAGGGTGTGGTTAAAACGGTGAGTGGGATTATTTACACACTGAGAGAAGCCAATTGAGTCTAATAATGAGATAAATGCGGTGCTGAGACTGTCACTATCAACGTCCACATGAATATTAAAATCACCTACTATAATTACTTTATCTGTACTAAGGACTAAATACGACAAAAACTCTGAGAATTCAGATAGGAATTCAGAGTACGGGCCAGGAGGACGATACACTATAACAAATAGAACTGGCTGTAAAGTTTTCCAGGTTGGCTGAGAGAGACTAAGAACAAGGCTTTCGAATGAGTTATAATTAAATTTAGGTCTAGGGTTGATGATTAGGCTTGAGTTGAAAACGGCTGCAACTCCTCCTCCTCGGCCAGTGTCTCGAGGAATATGAGTATTAATATGACTGGGGGGAGTGGATTCATTTAGGCTGACATATTCTTCCTGACACAGCCAGGTTTCAGTGAGAAAAAATAAATCAATATGATGATCTGAAATTAAATCGTTTACTAAAACAGCTTTAGATGATAGAGATCTAATGTTCAAGAGTCCACATTTAATTATCTTATTTTGTTGTACTATTGCAGTAGTGGTTTTAATTTTTACTAGATTTTCATGAATGACTCTTCTTTTGTTTACTTTGGATTTAATTGATTTATGTGGTCGGGGGACAGACACAGTCTCTATGTAGTTTTGGGTGGGTAACTGCTCTAATGGAAGCGCAGAGAAGCGTGTAGGACTGCAGCTCTGCCTCCTGGTCTCAACTCTGGGTTGTCATGGTTTTGGTCTACTAATAAACTTGGCCATATTTCTGGATATGAGAGCAGCCCCATCCAAAGTGGGATGTATGCCGTCTCTCCTAATCAGACCAGGTCTTTCCCAGAAAGTCTGCTAATTATCTATGAAGCCCACATCGTTTGCTGGACACCACCTCGACAACCAGCGGTTGAATTGTGACATGCGGCTATACATGTCATCACTGGTCAGATTAGGTAGTGGTCCAGAGAAAATTACGGAGTCCGACATTGTTTTTGCAAACGTACACACCGACTCAACATTAATTTTGGTGATCTCCGATTGGCGTAATCGAGTTATTACAAAGTTTTTAATAACTTTTGCTCAGCACAGTGTGATAAGTCATGTATTAAAGTTTGAAGCCGATACCATTAACGCCCTAGGAGGAGATAGCGTTTATTCAAGGTCCAAAATTGGCACAAAATCGTATTTTGAAATTGAGATTGCAGACTTCCTGTTGGATTTAGGTCAGGGGTGTCAGCATATGATTTGTAGGGCTTGATGAGACGAATAATTGAGTTTTGGTTCGATCTCTCTACGACATTCCTATGGGCCGTGGCGGCCATTTTAGATACATAGGTAGCGCTCTCAAGCACATTTTGGCACTTCAGGGGTTAATTTTTACATTTTATCAAATTTTTCACCAGACCTGATGTGCGTGCCAGATTTGGTGAGTTTCTGAGCATGTTTAGGGGGTCAAATTTAGAGTTAAAGTGGCGTAACAAGAAAGAAAGAAACACACGAAAAACAATAGGGTCTTCGCCCTTTGGGCTCAGGCCCTAATTAAGTGTTGCTGTCAACTTCTGTCAAAAGCGCTGGCTTGAAACTCTATGCCAGTTTTTGTTTGGTGTTGATAAACCAAGTAAAAACGGAGATACGTTGATATAAAAATCATGTTTACTCAAGTGTAAAAGCGTGCGAGATGGGACGGGGCAGACGTCACATTTATTTTATATCTTCGTCATTTTTTGTCATATGACGAAACGGAAAAAAATGCTCAAATCTGCTGATCGTGCTCCACAGATTCAACATTTCAGGAATAGAGGATTACGTACTGTGAAGAGCACCTACGGAGGAGAAATGCGGGCGAGAGAAGCGGGAGAGAGAGAAAGAAGCGGGAGAGAGAGAGAACAACAGAGACACGTGATGAGATATAGACTTTCTATCTTACATCAGTTTATAAAAAAACAAGATTCTTGGCCGTGACTGAGTGCCAGGAGCTCTGATATTGTGATGTAAACATGTGTGTATGATGATGTAGACTGGTCCATGTAAGACTGTGTTGTGCCAGTCTGTGGAATAGACTGCATCCTGTTAGACCGTGTCATGTAAGGCTGTGTCATGTAACACTGTGGCGCGACAGCAGTTGCTATGTTCTGACATGTGGACAGCACATAGGGCTCCCTGGCTTGCTGTGAGTCTGCTGCTGGTTCTTCTGCACTCACTGCCACTTGCACCTCATTGAAAGCCGTATTCCTCTTCCTCTTTTTGCCCTGCACAAAAACAAACACATTAGACTTTTCTACTCTTCTTACATCAGTTTATAAAAACAAACTAGATTCTTGGCAGTGACTGATTTCCTGGAGCTCTGATATTGTGATGTAAACATGTGTATGATGTTGTGTGTGAGCAGGGTGTACTTACATAGTTGTCCTTGGCTGACCACTCAGGGTGCTGCAGGAGGTGTTGCTGTTTCTCTATTTCTGCCTCATTGTAATATTTGCTCTGCTCCTCCTTCGACAGAGACTTCCACTGTGGACAGACGATGACACACAATCAGTTAGCACACACACCTACCTAAAATTACCATGAAGATGTAAAGAGAGGAGTAAACATACTTACCTTCTCTCCCAGGATTTTGTTGATCATCGCACTGTCAGTGATGTTATATTGTGTCACAACATTAAACCTTTGCTCCCGCCTATAGAGCATAAAGGCGTTGGGCGGCTTCTTGATGTAGGACTTATCCTCTTTCTCGTGCTTGGTGACAACAGGCACGTTTATGATATGAGGATTTAAGTAGTTAGGAAGCTCATACACAATCTCTCCATTCCTACACAGATAAAGAGAGAAAGCAAAACACACATTAGATAACAGAAAGTGTGTGTGAACATTGCTGAACAGCTTAAAGTTGTGTACAAAGTCACATTTGTGTTACTTACACATATCCAACAGGACGTAGGTTCTGCGGAAACACTCCAGGGAACTGGTTTGCTGGCACGTTATACTGCAGACACAAACAAAAACACAAATTGATTACAGAAGCTGCAAAGATGTCATTTACCCAGCAGGTGGCAGATAATCCCCTCTCTTTTTTGTCATAATAAGTGCCTCAATAACCTGCTGTGACAAAAGCGCTAGCTTGAAACTCTATGCCAGTTTTTGTTTGGTGTTGATAAACCAAGTAAAAACGGAGATACGTTGATATAAAAATCATGTTTACTCAAGTGTAAAAGCGTGCGAGATGGGACGGGGCAGACGTCGCATTTATTTTATATCTTCGTCATTTTTTGTCATATGACGAAACGGAAAAAAAATGCTCAAATCTGCTGATCGTGCTTCACAGATTCGACATTTCAGGAATAGAGGATTACGTACTGTGAAGAGCACCTACGGAGGAGAAATGCGGGCGAGAGAAGCGGGAGAGAGAAGCGGGAGAGAGAGAAAGAAGCGGGAGAGAGAGAGAGAACAACAGAGACACGTGATGAGATATAGACTTTCTATCTTACATCAGTTTATAAAAAAACAAGATTCTTGGCCGTGACTGAGTGCCAGGAGCTCTGATATTGTGATGTAAACATGTGTGTATGATGATGTAGACTGGTCCATGTAAGACTGTGCCGTGCCAGTCTGTGGAATAGACTGGTTCATGTAAGACTGTGCCGTGCCAGTCTGTGGAATAGACTGGTCCATGTAAGACTGTGCCGTGCCAGTCTGTGGAATAGACTGGTTCATGTAAGACTGTGCCGTGCCAGTCTGTGGAATAGACTGGTTCATGTAAGACTGTGTCGTGCCAGTCTGTGGAATAGACTGGTTCATGTAAGACTGTGTCGTGCCAGTCTGTGGAATAGACTGGTTCATGTAAGACTGTGCCGTGCCATTGTAACCCACACTGTGGTCGGAGGTGGGATTAGATCCATAGTGTTAATGACTTGAAAAGCTCTACTATTGAACTGTGTAAGGTTACTGTGAACGAGACTTGGCATATACATTCAAGACTTAGTGCTGGATGTCTCAGGCACGTTCGGATATATATTAAAAATACCTCATAAACAACGTTGCTTCTGCTTCTTCTGCACGTGGATTCAACAAGCGGAAATACAGACAGCGCCACCCTGCCATTACAACCCACATCAAGAACTACCATAGAGAATAAATTTAAAAAGTTTAGAGAGTCAAGCTCTATTCCCGTAACCCTTAGGAGTCGCCGATCATGCCGGCGTGATCAAATGACATGTCTGTTTCAGGACGTCGTAGCATAAAAACAAAGTCAAAAGCGCTGGTTTGAAACTCTATGCCAGTTTTTGTTTGGTGTTGATAAACCAAGTAAAAACGGAGATACGTTGATATAAAAATCATGTTTACTCAAGTGTAAAAGCGTGCGAGATGGGACGGGGCAGACGTCACATTTATTTTATATCTTCGTCATTTTTTGTCATATGACGAAACGGAAAAAAATGCTCAAATCTGCTGATCGTGCTCCACAGATTCGACATTTCAGGAATAGAGGATTACGTACTGTGAAGAGCACCTACGGAGGAGAAATGCGGGCGAGAGAAGCGGGAGAGAGAGAAAGAAGCGGGAGAGAGAGAGAACAACAGAGACACGTGATGAGATATAGACTTTCTATCTTACATCAGTTTATAAAAAAACAAGATTCTTGGCCGTGACTGAGTGCCAGGAGCTCTGATATTGTGATGTAAACATGTGTGTATGATGATGTAGACTGGTCCATGTAAGACTGTGTTGTGCCAGTCTGTGGAATAGACTGGTCCATGTAAGACTGTGTTGTGCCAGTCTGTGGAATAGACTGCATCCTGTTAGACTGTGTCATGTAAGGCTGTGTCATGTAACACTGTGGCGCGACAGCAGTTGCTATGTTCTGACATGTGGACAGCACATAGGGCTCCCTGGCTTGCTGTGAGTCTGCTGCTGGTTCTTCTTCACTCACTGCCACTTGCACCTCATTGAAAGCCGTATTCCTCTTCCTCTTTTTGCCCTGCACAAAAACAAACACATTAGACTTTTCTACTCTTCTTACATCAGTTTATAAAAACAAACTAGATTCTTGGCAGTGACTGATTTCCTGGAGCTCTGATATTGTGATGTAAACATGTGTATGATGTTGTGTGTGAGCAGGGTGTACTTACATAGTTGTCCTTGGCTGACCACTCAGGGTGCTGCAGGAGGTGTTGCTGTTTCTCTATTTCTGCCTCATTGTAATATTTGCTCTGCTCCTCCTTCGACAGAGACTTCCACTGTGGACAGACGATGACACACAATCAGTTAGCACACACACCTACCTAAAATTACCATGAAGATGTAAAGAGAGGAGTAAACATACTTACCTTCTCTCCCAGGATTTTGTTGATCATCGCACTGTCAGTGATGTTATATTGTGTCACAACATTAAACCTTTGCTCCCGCCTATAGAGCATAAAGGCGTTGGGCGGCTTCTTGACGTAGGACTTATCCTCTTTCTCGTGCTTGGTGACAACAGGCACGTTTATGATATGAGGATTTAAGTAGTTAGGAAGCTCATACACAATCTCTCCATTCCTACACAGATAAAGAGAGAAAGCAAAACACACATTAGATAACAGAAAGTGTGTGTGAACATTGCTGAACAGCTTAAAGTTGTGTACAAAGTCACATTTGTGTTACTTACACATATCCAACAGGACGTAGGTTCTGCGGAAACACTCCAAGGAACTGGTTTGCTGGCACGTTATACTGCAGACACAAACAAAAACACAAATTGATTACAGAAGCTGCAAAGATGTCATTTACCCAGCAGGTGGCAGATAATCCCCTCTCTTTTTTGTCATAATAAGTGCCTCAATAACCTGCTGTGACAAAAGCGCTAGCTTGAAACTCTATGCCAGTTTTTGTTTGGTGTTGATAAACCAAGTAAAAACGGAGATACGTTGATATAAAAATCATGTTTACTCAAGTGTAAAAGCGTGCGAGATGGGACGGGGCAGACGTCGCATTTATTTTATATCTTCGTCATTTTTTGTCATATGACGAAACGGAAAAAAAATGCTCAAATCTGCTGATCGTGCTTCACAGATTCGACATTTCAGGAATAGAGGATTACGTACTGTGAAGAGCACCTACGGAGGAGAAATGCGGGCGAGAGAAGCGGGAGAGAGAAGCGGGAGAGAGAGAAAGAAGCGGGAGAGAGAGAGAGAACAACAGAGACACGTGATGAGATATAGACTTTCTATCTTACATCAGTTTATAAAAAAACAAGATTCTTGGCCGTGACTGAGTGCCAGGAGCTCTGATATTGTGATGTAAACATGTGTGTATGATGATGTAGACTGGTCCATGTAAGACTGTGCCGTGCCAGTCTGTGGAATAGACTGGTTCATGTAAGACTGTGCCGTGCCAGTCTGTGGAATAGACTGGTCCATGTAAGACTGTGCCGTGCCAGTCTGTGGAATAGACTGGTTCATGTAAGACTGTGCCGTGCCAGTCTGTGGAATAGACTGGTTCATGTAAGACTGTGTCGTGCCAGTCTGTGGAATAGACTGGTTCATGTAAGACTGTGCCGTGCCATTGTAACCCACACTGTGGTCGGAGGTGGGATTAGATCCATAGTGTTAATGACTTGAAAAGCTCTACTATTGAACTGTGTAAGGTTACTGTGAACGAGACTTGGCATATACATTCAAGACTTAGTGCTGGATGTCTCAGGCACGTTCGGATATATATTAAAAATACCTCATAAACAACATTGCTTCTGCTTCTTCTGCACGTGGATTCAACAAGCGGAAATACAGACAGCGCCACCCTGCCATTACAACCCACATCAAGAACTACCATAGAGAATAAATTTAAAAAGTTTAGAGAGTCAAGCTCTATTCCCGTAACCCTTAGGAGTCGCCGATCATGCCGGCGTGATCAAATGACGTGTCTGTTTCAGGACGTCGTAGCATAAAAACAAAGTCAAAAGCGCTGGCTTGAAACTCTATGCCAGTTTTTGTTTGGTGTTGATAAACCAAGTAAAAACGGAGATACGTTGATATAAAAATCATGTTTACTCAAGTGTAAAAGCGTGCGAGATGGGACGGGGCAGACGTCACATTTATTTTATATCTTCGTCATTTTTTGTCATATGACGAAACGGAAAAAAATGCTCAAATCTGCTGATCGTGCTCCACAGATTCGACATTTCAGGAATAGAGGATTACGTACTGTGAAGAGCACCTACGGAGGAGAAATGCGGGCGAGAGAAGCGGGAGAGAGAGAAAGAAGCGGGAGAGAGAGAGAACAACAGAGACACGTGATGAGATATAGACTTTCTATCTTACATCAGTTTATAAAAAAACAAGATTCTTGGCCGTGACTGAGTGCCAGGAGCTCTGATATTGTGATGTAAACATGTGTGTATGATGATGTAGACTGGTCCATGTAAGACTGTGCCGTGCCAGTCTGTGGAATAGACTGGTTCATGTAAGACTGTGTTGTGCCAGTCTGTGGAATAGACTGGTTCATGTAAGACTGTGCCGTGCCAGTCTGTGGAATAGACTGGTTCATGTAAGACTGTGTCGTGCCAGTCTGTGGAATAGACTGGTTCATGTAAGACTGTGTCGTGCCAGTCTGTGGAATAGACTGGTCCATGTAAGACTGTGTTGTGCCAGTCTGTGGAATAGACTGGTCCATGTAAGACTGTGTTGTGCCAGTCTGTGGAATAGACTGCATCCTGTTAGACTGTGTCATGTAACACTGTGGCGCGACAGCAGTTGCTATGTTCTGACATGTGGACAGCACATAGGGCTCCCTGGCTTGCTGTGAGTCTGCTGCTGGTTCTTCTGCACTCACTGCCACTTGCACCTCATTGAAAGCCGTATTCCTCTTCCTCTTTTTGCCCTGCACAAAAACAAACACATTAGACTTTTCTACTCTTCTTACATCAGTTTATAAAAACAAACTAGATTCTTGGCAGTGACTGATTTCCTGGAGCTCTGATATTGTGATGTAAACATGTGTATGATGTTGTGTGTGAGCAGGGTGTACTTACATAGTTGTCCTTGGCTGACCACTCAGGGTGCTGCAGGAGGTGTTGCTGTTTCTCTATTTCTGCCTCATTGTAATATTTGCTCTGCTCCTCCTTCGACAGAGACTTCCACTGTGGACAGACGATGACACACAATCAGTTAGCACACACACCTACCTAAAATTACCATGAAGATGTAAAGAGAGGAGTAAACATACTTACCTTCTCTCCCAGGATTTTGTTGATCATCGCACTGTCAGTGATGTTATATTGTGTCACAACATTAAACCTTTGCTCCCGCCTATAGAGCATAAAGGCGTTGGGCGGCTTCTTGACGTAGGACTTATCCTCTTTCTCGTGCTTGGTGACAACAGGCACGTTTATGATATGAGGATTTAAGTAGTTAGGAAGCTCATACACAATCTCTCCATTCCTACACAGATAAAGAGAGAAAGCAAAACACACATTAGATAACAGAAAGTGTGTGTGAACATTGCTGAACAGCTTAAAGTTGTGTACAAAGTCACATTTGTGTTACTTACACATATCCAACAGGACGTAGGTTCTGCGGAAACACTCCAGGGAACTGGTTTGCTGGCACGTTATACTGCAGACACAAACAAAAACACAAATTGATTACAGAAGCTGCAAAGATGTCATTTACCCAGCAGGTGGCAGATAATCCCCTCTCTTTTTTGTCATAATAAGTGCCTCAATAACCTGCTGTGACAAAAGCGCTAGCTTGAAACTCTATGCCAGTTTTTGTTTGGTGTTGATAAACCAAGTAAAAACGGAGATACGTTGATATAAAAATCATGTTTACTCAAGTGTAAAAGCGTGCGAGATGGGACGGGGCAGACGTCGCATTTATTTTATATCTTCGTCATTTTTTGTCATATGACGAAACGGGAAAAAAAATGCTCAAATCTGCTGATCGTGCTTCACAGATTCGACATTTCAGGAATAGAGGATTACGTACTGTGAAGAGCACCTACGGAGGAGAAATGCGGGCGAGAGAAGCGGGAGAGAGAAGCGGGAGAGAGAGAAAGAAGCGGGAGAGAGAGAGAACAACAGAGACACGTGATGAGATATAGACTTTCTATCTTACATCAGTTTATAAAAAAACAAGATTCTTGGCCGTGACTGAGTGCCAGGAGCTCTGATATTGTGATGTAAACATGTGTGTATGATGATGTAGACTGGTCCATGTAAGACTGTGCCGTGCCAGTCTGTGGAATAGACTGGTTCATGTAAGACTGTGCCGTGCCAGTCTGTGGAATAGACTGGTCCATGTAAGACTGTGCCGTGCCAGTCTGTGGAATAGACTGGTTCATGTAAGACTGTGCCGTGCCAGTCTGTGGAATAGACTGGTTCATGTAAGACTGTGTCGTGCCAGTCTGTGGAATAGACTGGTTCATGTAAGACTGTGTCGTGCCAGTCTGTGGAATAGACTGGTTCATGTAAGACTGTGCCGTGCCATTGTAACCCACACTGTGGTCGGAGGTGGGATTAGATCCATAGTGTTAATGACTTGAAAAGCTCTACTATTGAACTGTGTAAGGTTACTGTGAACGAGACTTGGCATATACATTCAAGACTTAGTGCTGGATGTCTCAGGCACGTTCGGATATATATTAAAAATACCTCATAAACAACGTTGCTTCTGCTTCTTCTGCACGTGGATTCAACAAGCGGAAATACAGACAGCGCCACCCTGCCATTACAACCCACATCAAGAACTACCATAGAGAATAAATTTAAAAAGTTTAGAGAGTCAAGCTCTATTCCCGTAACCCTTAGGAGTCGCCGATCATGCCGGCGTGATCAAATGACGTGTCTGTTTCAGGACGTCGTAGCATAAAAACAAAGTCAAAAGCGCTGGCTTGAAACTCTATGCCAGTTTTTGTTTGGTGTTGATAAACCAAGTAAAAACGGAGATACGTTGATATAAAAATCATGTTTACTCAAGTGTAAAAGCGTGCGAGATGGGACGGGGCAGACGTCGCATTTATTTTATATCTTCGTCATTTTTTGTCATATGACGAAACGGAAAAAAATGCTCGAATCTGCTGATCGTGCTCCACAGATTCAACATTTCAGGAATAGAGGATTACGTACTGTGAAGAGCACCTACGGAGGACAAATGCGGGCGAGAGAAGCGGGAGAGAGAGAAAGAAGCGGGAGAGAGAAGCGGGAACGAGAGAGAGAGAACAACAGAGACACGTGAGGAGATATTGAGATAATTTTCGGAAGATATGAAGTTTTTGAGTCGGAAAAATGAAGTGAACGCTTGACGTAAGCCAAGCCATAAAGTTGTTTTTTCAAGAGGAAGACGCTGATGACAGCTCATTGTCGGAATCAGAGAGCAACGACCAGTTGGGTTAAGCTTTTTCAACCCAACCGTTTGAGAGAGGGGGGAGTGGGGAGAGAGACACAGAGAAGCATAATAACAACAATAACAGGGATAATACTAATAGATATGATATAATAATAATAATAATAGCAATAGTAACCAGAGAAGGTGTCAAGGCAGGACACCCACAACTGTTTTGAAGAGTGGCACAGCTGAAAAAGAAAAAAACGCCAATGGCTACCCCTGCTTTTTGTTGTAAATAGCTCTCTATAGTTTGATTTTATCTCAGTGTTACCTTTACATATTATATTTGCACTATTTGGGAACCTCACTAAACTCAGGGAATGCAAGGCCTGTAATATAGTTTTGTGTCTAATAGTTTACATCAACTTTATTGAAGAGTGGCATAACTAAAAAGTAAAAAACGCCTATTGTTACATCTGCTTTTTGTTGTAAATAGATGTATATAGATTGATTTTATCTCAGTGTTACCATTATATGTTCACATTTGCAACCTGTGTTTACATTTGCAACCTTTAAAATGCTTTGTTGAACATGTTTGTGTTTCTTATAGTGAAAATACTACAGTTTTCCTGATCGGATTTTATGTATTTTGTGTGTTTTTTGGTCCAATATGATGATATAGTATGTCAAAGTGAAAAAATAATTGTCTGGTCAGATAGGTGATGTTGTGCTGAAAAAAAAGATACCAAACATTGGCTTGTTAAACATTTTTTAAAGTGATATATAAAGGCAAATTCAAACATATGCAAAAACGGCCAAAATAGCCCAAGACTCCTAAGGGTTAAAGACATAGTGCAGGATGTCTTTGGAACTTTTGAATGGGCACTACAGTTCATCTGATCAACTTCAAACTCAAAATTGTAGTTTCCAGATATTCTGCATTTGAGGCGTTTAGAGAGTATCAGTACATTGTACCATCTACCGATAGGCTGCATGTGAGGCGTTGAGGGAACAGTGGTAAAATATAGCGTCTACCGATAGTCTGCATGAGAGGCGTTTAAGGGACGGGCACAATTCTCTCTAGGTATTGAGAAATTATGTTAACATACACAAAAAAATAAATACAATTTCACTAACCAAGATCACTCCTTCTAGAATATGGATTTAATGGTTTATTGGGAGTGTGATGGAAGGCAGGGTGAAAAGGAGGAAGGATAGTTAGAGGGATGGTTGGAGAGGGAAGGATGGATGGGGGAAGGGAGAGGGTCGGGGGGTGTGAGGATGCGGGGGTGAGGGTCGAGGTCGTGGGATGCGGGATGAGGGGGTAGGGGTCGAAGGGATGAGGGTCGAGGGATGGGGAGAAAGAAGAGCAGGCGGGAAAGAGGGGAAGGAGGGAGTGGATAGGAGAGTGATAGATGAAAGGAGGAGATGCGTCGACGTCGGGAAGGTAAGTGGGAACAGGGGTTGAGACTCAGGGTGGGGGTGCTGTCTCGATGATCTGGCATCTGTACGAGGCCCCCAAAGAGACTTCAACCAGAGAGGCGAGAATGTGATTTCTTAACGTTATCCGGGTCGTGATGGATGTAGGTACGAGAGTGGGACGAGGCTGGGCATGGTGCTCCGGGAATCCGGGAATTGATTCCGCTGAGGTAGGTCTGTATGGTGGAAGACTTGATCTTGAGTTGAGTGTGAGAGAATGTAATGAAGCAGGAGAGGGTAAGAATGTCCGGTGAAGGGAATGGGAGTCCGTGGGAGACGTGGAAGGTTTTAAAGGAATTCCAGCCGGTGAAGTATGGAGATAGTGTTCAAGGGGTGACGCTGTTGATGATGTTGTCCCGTGAATTGGTGACCAGTTGTTCCAGTTGCGGGTTCAGTTGTAGATTGTGGCTGAAAACGGTGGGACTGGAGTTGGAAGAGGGTTGGAGGCTGGAGCTAATTGTCTGAATTTCTGAAACATGAAACGAGAGAGTGAATCGGCGATTGCGTTCTTTGTGGCCTGGAATGTGGAGTGCACGGATGATGAACTGGTGCTGGGCTGAAACCAATGTGAGCTTGCGCACGAGCTGCATGATGTCCAGATGTCCTTGAGGATTTCTTGTTTATAATGGTCAGCAACGATATAGCGTGGAACGAGGATGACTAAGACCTCTTTTTCCCCCCAAAGAAGGGCTTCGATGATGACGTGGTTCGAGCAGGGTGGGGGAGGGGGCAGTTGAGGTGGCCGACTGGAGGTGAACCGCCTGAAACTGCTGTAACCCCGGAAACAGAGAGAGATACTGGGTCAGTGCAGCTGTGTGTTGCGAGAACGGGCACTGTGGTTGTCTCCGGAGGGGTCGAGTGTCGGGACTTGGTGGAAACTGTGGGACAATCACGTACGAAATGGATGGAAATGGATGGTCTGGCGGTTGAGATGGTTCTTTGGAGTTAATGGCGATTAGTGCTTTATGATATAGTGGTGTCATGGACCGTGCTTGGTGGGGTTCTGAGGGCCACTGCACCTAACATAGGCACCACTGAAGGAAGGATACTGTACGTGGGTATCAACAGGCGTGATGCACCTGGATGGGTACGATGGCCGTCGGAAGCGAGAAGAGAAGTGCGTGGCCTGCGATGAGCTTTAGCTGTCAAGACTTCAGTAGCCTGTGATGGGGCTTGAGACTGTCAGGACCTATGAAGCCTGCTGCATGAAGGGAGTCGAAGAAGGGGGGAAAAGGGGGAGATGGTTGGGTGTGGGGGCTGAGTGCGAACTGTGGGATAACCGTTTAAAGGAAAACTGATGGTCTGGATGGCTCTTTGGAGTTAACCGAATGGAGTGGGTCGGAAGAAGGAAGCTCCGTGGCCCGCTGATGTCATGAACTAGTGGTGGGGGAATAGAGGCTGACTGGAGCACTGAATTGATGATGAATGGTTGTATTGGAGATGATTCGTTGTGTTGAAGCATTTTATATAGTCGGTTGACGGCAATGAAAGAGTGAGGACGCACCCTCCATGGTGCCTTGAGATTCAGATGAAGGTAGAATGGATGAAAAGAAAATGGATGGATTTGAGTGAGCCGTGTCGGCTGTGGCTAGAAAGCGAAGAACGAAAAGGTGCTGTTTTATGGATAATATGGGAGGATGGAGGCCGAAGTGATATAGGAGGAAAAGATAGGAAGTCTGGAGGGAGGCACGGGGGATGAAGGGGTGAGGGTTGGAGGGATGAAGGGTGGGGAACTCAATTCTATTCTATAATATAGCGCCGAATGACGACGAGGTCGTCACGTGGCACTTTAGCGTAAAGCAGGTCTAGACCATTCTCTTTAATTAACGGGGACCCAACAATTCCCCCCGTGAGCAAGCACATGGCGACGGCGGTGAGGAAAAACTCCCCTTTAACGGGAAGAAACCTCAAGCAGAACCTGGCTCTAGGTGGGCGGCCATCTGCTTTGACCGGTTGGGTTAGGAAAAAAAAAACAACAACAAACAAACAAACAAGAACAAACAAAAACGAGGGGGGAGGGGAGGGGGGGGTGAAGGAGGTAAGGATGAAAAATGAAAGGGTGAGGGTAAAAGTAGGGTGGAAAAGGAGGAAGGATAGAGTTAGAGGGATGAGGGGAGGGGGACGGGATGGAGGGGGGAAGGGAGAGGGTCGGGGATGTGAGGATGAGGGGGTAAGGGTCGAGTTCGTGGGATGCGGGATGAAGGGATGAGGGTCGAGGGATGAAGGGATGGGGGAAGAAGGAAATATTTAGCATACTGGTCGAGAGAGAAAGGGAGGAAAAGAAGAGAGAGAAAGGGAGGAAAGGAAGGGAAAGGAGAGAGAGATGATAGTGATGGGGGTTGAAGGATGAAGGGTCGAGGGATGAAGGATGAGGGGATGCACGTATGGCTGTGGGCATGAGGTCGCTCGACCTGGCCCTCGGCAAATGTGGGAGCCGTCCGCTGCTCCGCTGTAGTGGGCAGTGTGGTGCCGTGGGTGTGCCCCGTATCAGAGACGTTGGGCAGGGAACCCGGAGGTGAGCAGCTGGATACATCGGTGATGAGCTGGAGGCTGTGTGGAGCGGGAAAAGCACGGCTTTTGAGACGAGGAGGTGGTGTCTGAGTCGGGTAGAATGCGTGCATGATACGCTGGGGATGATCGATGGCCCGTTGTTTGGAGAGAAGAGGGTGAGAGTTCCTGAAGAGAAGTAGAAGCGTTAACGAAGAAACATGAAAACAGAAAAGTGAGTTAGTATGAACCATGGAGTTACGTGAGCACTTAATAAATAAGCAGGAAAATGGGATGAAGGGTTAATTCGGAAAAAATAAAAAAAAAGGAGGGAAGAAAAGAAAGTGGAGTGTGCCCTGGCCAGAGCTGGAGAGTCGGGGCTCCGTTGTAGCGGGCAGCGTCAGCGTGGTGACGTCATCGGTGTGCGGCGTGCGTCGGGTTAGCGTTAGGCGGTGAACCCGGAAGAGCGGGACGATTTGAACTGCCGGTCGGAAAGGTGAGGAAAAGTTTCCGTAGAGTTGGAAAAGTTTGGCAACGCTATTGTTTCGCTGGAACGGTGTGTCCGTCTGTTTGGGAGCACTCTGTAGGTGAGTGAGTGTCCGGCTGAAGATGTTGCTTGAAGGAAAACGAGCCGGGTCGGAATCGGCTGAAGCGTGGGTGTGTATGGGTCCCAGCTGATCAGCAGTGTGGCGTCTGAGGGAGCTTTTCTTCCGAGGAGCAGCGGTGTAAACGGCCTCTGCGTGGATGTGGTGGTGAAGGAGGTATCTTGTTGGTACTGCAGGATCGAGTCGTGGATGGTATTGCTGGGGAACGTGGTCCAAGGAACGCGGGCGAGGGGTAAGCGTTTGCGATGCGACCCTGTCACGGGTCACTTGCAAGCTGAGACGAAGGGAAGAGGAGCGGATATGGTGTGTTTAAATACCCTGTGGTGCGGAAATGAGTTGCGTACAAGGCGTGGTCTTTGGTTCCCGAAATTTGTTTATAAGTCTATAAACTTCATTTAAATAGCACTCATGGAGTTAGTGTTACCATGTTACCAAAGCCTAAATGAATCCATACATTTCTTGCCCTATGTAAAAACTATTGTCAAAATTATACCAAAACACTGAAATCTAAATATAATTAGATCTATTGAAAAAGCGTTACTTACTAATGCCATTCTGTATTCGCAGCCTGTTAACTTGTGAGCTAACAGACTAACTTGTTTGTTGTCATGGTTTTTGAAGAACTTGTTGTCAGAGGACAAATACAACTCAAACTGGTGGATCTGACATCCAGAGGACCTTCTGATTCACTCTATTCAAAGCCAAATGCAGAAAGGCAATAGGAAAGGTCTAAATCAGAAGTATTTGACTCTGATGTATCATAAACGTGAGTACTGGTATTGTCGTGCTTTGAGAAGTGCCCGTGAAGTGATGTCATCACCTGTTTCTGCTCTGTGCTGAATTCTCAGTTTGATATTCAGCTGTACAGACGCAAAACCATCAATATCTCAGGAACGGCTGAAGATAATTTGATCAGATTTTCAACATACTGATCAGAAAAAGGAGCTGATTACATAGTCGTCAGTTGGAAAATCACTGAGCCTGCACTTTAAATCTCATCAAATAATACTCTCACTGGCATGACTTACTGGGACACTTGAGTGGAACAGATCCATCATTCATATTATTAGTATCACCTGAGCTTTTCCTGCCATTCTTGTCTGCTGTGAGAAAAGGTTTACTGAATACCTTTGGTCGTAGTTAAATAAATTAAAATACCTAAACATAGAAGTGTCTGGGTGTATTTCTTTCTGGTTTGTTCATATAATGAACTGGAAATGAACAGAGGTAGAGAAGAAGGAACATCATATTTGGGACAGCAGAGTTGCTTCTGGATGTTTATTCATGCTTTTTTTTCCTAATATTAAAATTTCTAACTGATGTTGTTTATGGAACCCAATCACTCAGCCGGCTATATTTTGGGATTTTGAGCTTTATGAATAAAATTGACTTGATTTGACATGCTGTCACTTTTGTGCAAATGTGCAAACATTTCCTTGAAGAGGTTTAAAATCTGAACATAGGACACCCTCTATCCTTAGACCCTCAACTCGGATGAGGAAAAACTCCCCCAGAATCCCTTTAATGGGACAAAAAGGAAGAAACCTCAGGAAGAGCAACAGAGGAGGGATCCCTCTTCCAGGATGGACAGATGTGCAATGGATGTCATATGTACAGAATGGACAGAAGTAGCAGTAGATGAAGTACAATATTAAGGAAATTAAGTAAAATGTATAATGTACTTAACATTATACATTTTACTTAATTAACAAGTTTCCGGGAGAGTGTAAAAGGGTTTTAAGTGAAGACTGTGGATTAGTGAGAGGAAGTGGAGCAAGAGCTGGCAGGACATCAACCCTAAAACCTCCCCTGTGCCATGGAGACCTGGAGAGGATGGAGCAGAAAACACATGAATCAGGTTGTAATTTGGGTGAAACACAAACCTTTAAAAGTCTATTATTGAGTCAATGATTTATGATTTTTCTTTTTCCCTTTTTTATCCTGTTTATGGTAATATAAAAAATATATCATCTATAAAGTGTTTTTTAAGAAGAACAAGTATTTACACTGTTAAAAAGCTACAAGTAAGGGTGAATTCATTATGTGGTGAAGGTTATGACATCAATATTTAGGGTGTGTGCTGCATTCAGAAATACTGCACCAAGTCCACCGTTGTAGGCCGGGTGGGGCTGGAGCACCATTGAAGCTGTGTCATGTCAATCTGTGAAATAGACTGGTTCATGTAGGACTGTGTCGTGCCAGTCTGTGGAATACACTGTGTCATATAAGACTGTGTCGTGCCAGTCTGTGGAATACACTGTGTCATGTAAGACTGTGTCGTGCCAGTCTGTGGAATAGACTGGTTCATGTAGGACTGTGTCGTGCCAGTCTGTGGAATAGACTGGTTCATGTAGGACTGTGTCGTGCCAGTCTGTGGAATACACTGTGTCATGTAAGACTGTGTCGTGCCAGTCTGTGGAATAGACTGGTTCATGTAGGACTGTGTCGTGCCAGTCTGTGGAATACACTGTGTCATATAAGACTGTGTCGTGCCAGTCTGTGGAATACACTGTGTCATGTAAGACTGTGTTATGCCAGTCTGTGGAATCAACTGTGCCATGTAAGACTGTGTCATTCCAGTCTGTGGAATAGACTGCATCCTGTTAGACTGTGTCATGTAAGACTGTGTTATGCCAGTCTGTGGAATAGACTGCATCCTGTTAGACTGTGTCATGTAAGGCTGTGTCATGTAACACCGTGGCGCGACAGCAGTTGCTATGTTCTGACATGTGGACAGCACATAGGGCTCCCTGGCTTGCTGTGAGTCTGCTGCTGGTTCTTCTGCACTCACTGCCACTTGCACCTCATTGTAAGCCGTATTCCTCTTCCTCTTTTTGCCCTGCACAAAAACAAACACATTAGACTTTCTATCTTACATCAGTTTATAAAAAAACAAGATTCTTGGCCGTGACTGAGTGCCAGGAGCTCTGATATTGTGATGTAAACATGTGTGTATGATGATGTAGACTGGTCCATGTAAGACTGTGCGGTGCCAGTCTGTGGAATAGACTGGTTCATGTAAGACTGTGCTGTGCCAGTCTGTGGAATAGGCTGTGTCATGTAAGACTGTGTCCTGCCAGTCTGTGGAATAGACTGTGTCATGTAAAACTGTGCTGCACCAGTCTGTGGAATAGACTGTGTCATGTAAAACTGTGCCATGTAAGACTGTGTCATTCCAGTCTGTGGAATAGACTGTGTCATATAAGACTGTCATGTAAGGCTGTGTCATGTAAGACTGTGGCACGACAGCAGTTGCTATGTTCTGACATGTGGACAGCACATGAGTCTGCTGCTGGTTCCTCTGCACTCACTTCCACTTGCACCTCATTGAAAGCCGTATTCCTCTTCCTCTTTTTGCCCTGCACAAAAACAAACACATTAGACTTTTCTACTCTTCTTACATCAGTTTATAAAAACAAACTAGATTCTTGGCAGTGACTGATTTCCTGGAGCTCTGATATTGTGATGTAAACATGTGTGTATGATGTTGTGTGTGAGCAGGGTGTACTTACATAGTTGTCCTTGGCTGACCACTCAGGGTGCTGCAGGAGGTGTTGCTGTTTCTCTATTTCTGCCTCATTGTAATATTTGCTCTGCTCCTCCTTCGACAGAGACTTCCACTGTGGACAGACGATGACACACAATCAGTTAGCACACACACCTACCTAAAATTACCATGAAGATGTAAAGAGAGGAGTAAACATACTTACCTTCTCTCCCAGGATTTTGTTGATCATCGCACTGTCAGTGATGTTATATTGTGTCACAACATTAAACCTTTGCTCCCGCCTATAGAGCATAAAGGCGTTGGGCGGCTTCTTGACGTAGGACTTATCCTCTTTCTCGTGCTTGGTGACAACAGGCACGTTTATGATATGAGGATTTAAGTAGTTAGGAAGCTCATACACAATCTCTCCATTCCTACACAGATAAAGAGAGAAAGCAAAACACACATTAGATAACAGAAAGTGTGTGTGAACATTGCTGAACAGCTTAAAGTTGTGTACAAAGTCACATTTGTGTTACTTACACATATCCAACAGGACGTAGGTTCTGCGGAAACACTCCAGGGAACTGGTTTGCTGGCACGTTATACTGCAGACACAAACAAAAACACAAATTGATTACAGAAGCTGCAAAGATGTCATTTACCCAGCAGGTGGCAGATAATCCCCTCTCTTTTTTGTCATAATAAGTGCCTCAATAACCTGCTGTGACATCTAGGGAGACCCTATGATGCACATACAGGCGTGTCTAGATGGTAATCCTAGATTTGCAAAAGCTCTTGCGACTGTGATCGTTTTAACCCAAACCATGATCTTTCCCTAACCCATACCAAATGTTTTTTTGTGTCTAAACCTAACCAGATATTAACCA
Source organism: Thunnus albacares (assembly GCF_914725855.1). NCBI lineage: Eukaryota > Metazoa > Chordata > Actinopteri > Scombriformes > Scombridae > Thunnus > Thunnus albacares. The sequence continues at coordinate 8,190,784 of NC_058115.1, forward strand.
CAGCATTGTCAAATCATAAAACATCATTATTTTTTACAATGACAAACAACGTGCACAATGAAGCAAAAACAAGTAAGAATCTCACGACAGTTTTGCAAATTTAGGTTTACCATCTAGATACGACCCAGGCAGGTAAGTTTTGACTGCTCTATCAATGATCTCATTCTACCACTGCAATGAGTTACAGATACTATCTAACTGAACTACATCCACAACCAGAAAGTGAATCAGGGTCTTACCATTTGTGGAGGAGCAGCAGGCAGAGTGCTGGCTGCTATCCTTGGGACATTATACACAGGCTGCTGATTCGCCAGGTACTGTGGAGAGAGAGAGGGAGGGTTAGTCAGCCATATTACACACACTCCATTTATCATTTCAAGTTGTTTGACTGGAAGAAGCAGCTTCCAAGTCTTAATTTCAGTGCAAATTTGATTTGTAATATTGTTAAGTATACATGCAGTGACCTCTGAGTTTTAATTAATGGTATCAACTCTGATCAAGTCTCATCAAGCTCAAGTTAGGACACACTTACCTGGCCCTGGACATAAGCACCTGCATTGGTGTGCAGCTGTGTTGGCTGAACAAAGTCCTGACAAAGAGGAACCTGTGGAGCAGGATTTATGTTGTAAGCAGCAGCACCAGTGAGTCCATTAGCTGGCATCAGTTGATACGGCATCACAGGTTCTCCAGGCAGCTCACAGGTTTGAGAATATGCACCCCCTGGGGTGGACATACTAAGACCTGCCTCTGGCTCAGTTTGGCTGGGGATGTCATGCTCGGCAGGTAGAAGAGGTGTTGGAGGTGGAGAAGGTATTGGAAGTGGAGGAGGTGGAGAAGGTGTTGGAGGCAGAGGAGATAATGGAAGTGGAAGTGGAGAAGGTGTTGGAGGCAGAGGAGATAATGGAGGCGGAGGTGGAGAAGGTGTTGGAGGCGGAGGAGATAATGGAAGTGGAGGTGGAGAAGGTGTTGAAGGTGGAGGAGATAATGGAAGTGGAGGAGGTGTTCGAGGTAGAGGAGGCTGCTGTGTCTCCATCTGGTAATCATTAAAAGTGAACACACACTGATCCATACATGTAGGTGAGGGAAATAATCATGTATGTCATCTTATACAGTGCTGGTGATATACAGTATAGTAATATACACACTAAAACTATTGATAGATTACATAAACATGTCTGTTTTTGGCAAATCTGGTCAAATCAAGATACTCCTGTGGTCAAATCTCTGCTGTCTTACCTGCTGCTTTACCACAGGTTGAGGGGTCGGCACAGTTTGATTCTCATCACTGTTGCTGGGAATGAAAATGTCAGGAAACAACTCCAGCATTAGTGTCTCAAGACTGGAGTCCTGATATTCCCAGTTTTGAATAGACAATATTGTATCCAGTGCATCAGGCATTATCTCCATGGCGCTTTATGTGACCGGACTGACAAATTGAGACTTTTGTCCTTAATTCACCTTTCCTTTTTGAGAGAATGGGTTAAATATGTCTGATAACTGTAAGATTTATGATATATCAGTATTTTGCACTTGTTGTTTTCTATTTTTGACCTTTGGAGAGTTTTGGGGTTTATGTATGCTGCTTAAGATTTATTGACATTTTTATATTGAGTCATTTTGTATCTTTCTAATCTTTTTAATGCTTTTTTCTGACTGGTGACACATGCTCTGTGTTAGTTCAAGGTGCTCATCAGTCAAACTAATAATCTCTGTAGTCTGATTGGATGATTGATACTATATATTGTATTGTGATGCTGCCTGTATAACCTAATGAAGGTCAGATGGACTGAAAGTTGTGATCTAATAAATATTCAAGCAGTAAACAACACAGTATGCAGGAGTTCTTCTCATTATTCTTAAGTGAAATTAATAGAAATAAACAAAACATACAAGCCAGCGTTTCCACTGCACCAGTTAACGGCCCTGCAATGAAAAATCCTGAACAAACTGGCCCTTGGTTGAACCTAATTGCTGACCCCAGTCCTAAACCTACAAACACTACAGACTCCCTCTCGTTCAAGAATGAATCCAGCATCTTCTTTGAGAAAAGTCATGTGTAACCTGTAAAGTTTTCCAGGTTGGCTGAGAGAGACTAAGAACAAGGCTTTCGAATGAGTTATAATTAAATTTAAGTCTAGGGTTGATGATTAGGCTTGAGTTGAAAACGGCTGCAACTCCTCCTCCTCAGCGAGTGTCTCGAGGAATATGAGTATTAATATGACTGGGGGGAGTGGATTCATTTAGGCTGACATATTCTTCCTGACACAGCCAGGTTTCAGTGAGAAAAAATAAATCAATATGATGATCTGAAATTAAATCGTTTACTAAAACAGCTTTAGATGATAGAGATCTAATGTTCAAGAGTCCACATTTAATTATCTTATTTTGTTGTACTATTGCAGTAGTGGTTTTAATTTTTACTAGATTTTCATGAATGACTCTTCTTTTGTTTACTTTGGATTTAATTGATTTATGTGGTCGGGGGACAGACACAGTCTCTATGTAGTTTTGGGTGGGTAACTGCTCTAATGGAAGCGCAGAGAAGCGTGTAGGACTGCAGCTCTGCCTCCTGGTCTCAACTCTGGGTTGTCATGGTTTTGGTCTACTAATAAACTTGGCCATATTTCTGGATATGAGAGCAGCCCCATCCAAAGTGGGATGTATGCCGTCTCTCCTAATCAGACCAGGTCTTTCCCAGAAAGTCTGCCAATTATCTATGAAGCCCACATCGTTTGCTGGACACCACCTCGACAACCAGCGGTTGAACTGTGACATGCGGCTATACATGTCATCACTGGTCAGATTAGGTAGTGGTCCAGAGAAAATTACGGAGTCCGACATTGTTTTTGCAAATGTACACACCGACTCAACATTAATTTTGGTGATCTCCGATTGGCGTAATCGAGTTATTACAAAGTTTTTAATAACTTTTGCTCAGCACAGTGTGATAAGTCATGTATTAAAGTTTGAAGCCGATACCATTAACGCCCTAGGAGGAGATAGCGTTTATTCAAGGTCCAAAATTGGCACAAAATCGTATTTTGAAATTGAGATTGCAGACTTCCTGTTGGATTTAGGTCAGGGGTGTCAGCATATGATTTGTAGGGCTGGATGAGACGAATAATTGAGTTTTGGTTCGATCTCTCTACGACATTCCTATGGGCCGTGGCGGCCATTTTAGATACATAGGTAGCGCTCTCAAGCACATTTTGGCACTTCAGGGGTTAATTTTTACATTTTATCAAATTTTTCACCAGACCTGATGTGCGTGCCAGATTTGGTGAGTTTCTGAGCATGTTTAGGGGGTCAAATTTAGAGTTAAAGTGGCGTAACAAGAAAGAAAGAAACACACGAAAAATTAAAGCTGCAAGCAGCGTTGAACGGGCCTTCGCGCCCTTGCGCACGTCGGGCCGCGGCGCAGTCAGTTGAGCTTCTGGGAACCAAGAAAACGTTTGGAGATGATTAGTGTGAGAGTCTTTTTACACACAATACTAACCAGTGTCTCTCTGTGAGCCCACCCCTCTGTTCACAGACAATTATGAAATCAAAATATTGTTAACCTTAATCAATAATTCAGGTACGAACTGTAGGAATCTGCGAAGAACACAGTTAATTATTTGCTATAATTATCAATTATCAATAATAATTAATTATAACAATTAACAGAATTATTAATATGAACTAACAGATACGAAGCACCACCCCGAAAACCGGGACCAATAACCGAGCAAGGTAGTCTCATAAATGGGAGTTCACCTAGAATGTTAATAACTGAGAGATAATCATTCAAGGGTGAACAAAGAAGGGTTGAATTCGAGCTCTGACTCCTTCAATCAGCCACTTTTCACAATATGTTACCAATAATAAAGAACTTCTCTTTAAAGATATAACAGTGTTTATTAAACTTAGCAAAATTAACAAAGTTAACAAATGCTTCATTCAATAAATAGCTATTCTAAAATCTAATTCTACCAAACAAAACACAAACAGCTTTGCACAGGGTTGGACACTTTTGTCCGACGTTATCTGACCATCAGATGTGCAAAACGATGTCGGTGCGTGTATCTGTGCGCGCGTGAGTATGGTGTTAGTCACAAGAGAGGGAGGAGGGAAAGCGATCGTGAGAGAGAGAGAAGCGGTTCTTTTTCCACAGAGAGCGCACGTATGGACGGCAGTCTGTAACGCACGTTGTCTGGTTTAAGATCGACAAATCAGTTTACTTTCTCACTCACGGCAGCACAAACACAGTAGTCCCGAGCGGGACAAACACAAAATAGTCAAGCGTGGTGAACACAACTAACAGGCAGCAAACAGGCAGCAGCGGAGCGTTAACTGCAGCATGACCGAAAGAAGCACAACCAGTTCGCCTCTGCTAGCCTCTCAGCTAACCCCGGCTCTCTGTTTAGATCCAAACGGAGCACCGAGTCCCGAATTGCTATTTAGGTTAAAGCGGAGAGAATCAGCGGGTCTGTCGGCCAGCTGAGTGAAGTGAAACCTGCGGAAAAAACACCGTGACCATCAAGGTAAAACAGGTCGGCGAAAACACGGCAGCTGGCTCTGAGTGGAGTGGCGGAGAGAACAGCAGAGACGACTCGGCGAAGACGCGCAGGGCAGAGCCGGTCCACGTTATCCCGAAGTAACTTCATTTCCTCTTTCTCGGGGGAATTTGAGGAGGCTGGTTGCAGCAGCGGTCTCTCTCGGGTCCAGGAATGTGTTCGGGTGAACACGGGCAAAGTCTCGTCTCGTCCGACGAGGGGAGTCTTCGATGAGGGGAAAACATGTTCGTGGGGTAGTCAAGCTAGCTCACAGGGGAACAGAAGTTACCCCTAGCTCAGTGACATGGGAAAGACGTGTAGTTTGGGCGTGCTCGCTTATAAAGGGGTGGTGATGTCATGGCTGCGTCCCTCCGCCAATGAGGGACCGATGTTGACTGCTCCTTGCTGAGGTGTGAAAATCGCAAAGCATCCTTGGAAATGGAGTTTGCTCCACCCTCATGGCAGGTCCATTACAGTTTTAATACGGAGCTCCGGAACTCCAGCCTTCCTGAGTTTTTCCCTCATATAGGCTATAGTTTTTCTTAATCATTACTACAATATATGATTACATATGTAATAGTCTCCTCAGCCAAGTCAGAAAAAATATGTGCATGTATGAACAACAGCAATCAGTCAAAAAGTAATTATGTTAAATAATCATGATCTCAATATTGAACAAAAATGATTGTGATTATAATTTTTGCCATAATCAAGCACCCCTAAAAACAGCAAATTGTGATTTACACACACACACACACACACACACACACACACACACACACACACACACACACACAGAGTTTAAATATGTATGTGATCAATTGTAAATATGTATGTAATGAATTGTTTTCTTTAAGAAACTCTTACTTGAACATTTTTCAGTGTGCTCCTAAAGTTATATGTATGCTCCTAATTTCTGTCATTTAGGAGCACATGTACTCTTTGAAAAAAAGTAAGGATTGAACACTGCTGTCAGATATGTAGAAGCATTAAGTAACTGGAGTGTGGTGCAGTCCAAGGGCTTCTGTCACAGGCAGTAGATGTTTACTTTACCCATCCCCCCCTCCCATTCTCTCTCTCTCCCTCACAGTTGGAAGGAAAGATTTCAAAGTGATCTTCTTGTGAAATATCCTCATAAATCCCATAACTTTGGCCAAGTCCTACATAAAAATCACATTTTTTTGTAGGAATTTGCGTCGCGAATCCATTGACACAGGTTTGAAAGTGGTCGGACTTATAGTTTAGACGCCAGATGCCCCAGTTTGGCACAAAGTCCATGCCCAGAGATTGCCTCCCCATTGGTTTACATTGTAAGGTGTAATGTCGCACTCCAACTTTCAGGGCTTACTAAATCAAAACTGTTCGAGTTATTACAAAGTTTTTAATAACTTTTGCTCAACACAGTGTGATAAGTCATGTATTCAAGTTTGAAGCCGATACCATTAACGCCCTAGGAGGAGATAGCGTTTATTCAAGGTCCAAAATTGGCAAAAAATCGTATTTTGAAATTGACATTGCAGATTTCCTGTTGGATTTAGGTCAGGGGTGTCAGCATATGATTTGTAGGTCTTGATGAGACGAATAATTGAGTTTTGGTTCGATCTCTCTACGACATTCCTACGGGCCGTGGTGGCCGTTTTAGATACATAGGTGGCGCTAGAGAGCACATTTTGGCACTTTGGGGTTTAATTTTTACATTTTATCAAATTTTTCACCATTCCTGATGTGCGTGCCAAATTTGGTGAGTTTTTGAGCATGTTTAGGGGGGCGGATTACGTACTGTGAAGAGCACCTACGGAGGAGAAATGCGGGCAAGAGAAGCGGGAGAGAGAAGCGGGAGAGAGAGAGAGAACAACAGAGACACGTGATGAGATATAGACTTTCTATCTTACATCAGTTTATAAAAAAACAAGATTCTTGGCCGTGACTGAGTGCCAGGAGCTCTGATATTGTGATGTAAACATGTGTGTATGATGATGTAGACTGGTCCATGTAAGACTGTGCGGTGCCAGTCTGTGGAATAGACTGGTTCATGTAAGACTGTGCCGTGCCAGTCTGTGGAATAGACTGGTTCATGTAAGACTGTGCCGTGCCATTGTAACCCACACTGTGGTCGGAGGTGGGATTAGATCCATAGTGTTAATGACTTGAAAAGCTCTACTATTGAACTGTGTAAGGTTACTGTGAACGAGACTTGGCATATACATTCAAGACTTAGTGCTGGATGTCTCAGGCACGTTCGGATATATATTAAAAATACCTCATAAACAACGTTGCTTCTGCTTCTTCTGCACGTGGATTCAACAAGCGGAAATACAGACAGCGCCACCCTGCCATTACAACCCACATCAAGAACTACCATAGAGAATAAATTTAAAAAGTTTAGAGAGTCAAGCTCTATTCCCGTAACCCTTAGGAGTCGCCGATCATGCCGGCGTGATCAAATGACGTGTCTGTTTCAGGACGTCGTAGCATAAAAACAAAGTCAAAAGCGCTGGCTTGAAACTCTATGCCAGTTTTTGTTTGGTGTTGATAAACCAAGTAAAAACGGAGATACGTTGATATAAAAATCATGTTTACTCAAGTGTAAAAGCGTGCGAGATGGGACGGGGCAGACGTCGCATTTATTTTATATCTTCGTCATTTTTTGTCATATGACGAAACGGAAAAAAATGCTCGAATCTGCTGATCGTGCTCCACAGATTCAACATTTCAGGAATAGAGGATTACCAACTGTGAAGAGCACCTACGGAGGAGAAATGCGGGCGAGAGAAGCGGGAGAGAGAGAAAGAAGCGGGAGAGAGAAGCGGGAACGAGAGAGAGAGAACAACAGAGACACGTGAGGAGATATTGAGATAATTTTCGGAAGATATGAAGTTTTTGAGTCGGAAAAATGAAGTGAACGCTTGACGTAAGCCAAGCCATAAAGTTGTTTTTTCAAGAGGAAGACGCTGATGACAGCTCATTGTCGGAATCAGAGAGCAACGACCAGTTGGGTTAAGCTTTTTCAACCCAACCGTTTGAGAGAGGGGGGAGTGGGGAGAGAGACACAGAGAAGCATAATAACAACAATAACAGGGATAATACTAATAGATATGATATAATAATAATAATAATAGCAATAGTAACCAGAGAAGGTGTCAAGGCAGGACACCCACAACTGTTTTGAAGAGTGGCACAGCTGAAAAAGAAAAAAACGCCAATGGCTACCCCTGCTTTTTGTTGTAAATAGCTCTCTATAGTTTGATTTTATCTCAGTGTTACCTTTACATATTATATTTGCACTATTTGGGAACCTCACTAAACTCAGGGAATGCAAGGCCTGTAATATAGTTTTGTGTCTAATAGTTTACATCAACTTTATTGAAGAGTGGCATAACTAAAAAGTAAAAAACGCCTATTGTTACATCTGCTTTTTGTTGTAAATAGATGTATATAGATTGATTTTATCTCAGTGTTACCATTATATGTTCACATTTGCAACCTGTGTTTACATTTGCAACCTTTAAAATGCTTTGTTGAACATGTTTGTGTTTCTTATAGTGAAAATACTACAGTTTTCCTGATCGGATTTTATGTATTTTGTGTGTTTTTTGGTCCAATATGATGATATAGTATGTCAAAGTGAAAAAATAATTGTCTGGTCAGATAGGTGATGTCGTGCTGAAAAAAAAGATACCAAACATTGGCTTGTTAAACATTTTTTAAAGTGATATATAAAGGCAAATTCAAACATATGCAAAAACGGCCAAAATAGCCCAAGACTCCTAAGGGTTAAAGACATAGTGCAGGATGTCTTTGGAACTTTTGAATGGGCACTACAGTTCATCTGATCAACTTCAAACTCAAAATTGTAGTTTCCAGATATTCTGCATTTGAGGCGTTTAGAGAGTATCAGTATATTGTACCATCTACCGATAGGCTGCATGTGAGGCGTTGAGGGAACAGTGGTAAAATATAGCGTCTACCGATAGTCTGCATGAGAGGCGTTTAAGGGACGGGCACAATTCTCTCTAGGTATTGAGAAATTATGTTAACATACACAAAAAAATAAATACAATTTAAATAGCACTCATGGAGTTAGTGTTACCATGTTACCAAAGCCTAAATGAATCCATACATTTCTTGCCCTATGTAAAAACTATTGTCAAAATTATACCAAAACACTGAAATCTAAATATAATTAGATCTATTGAAAAAGCGTTACTTACTAATGCCATTCTGTATTCGCAGCCTGTTAACTTGTGAGCTAACAGACTAACTTGTTTGTTGTCATGGTTTTTGAAGAACTTGTTGTCAGAGGACAAATACAACTCAAACTGGTGGATCTGACATCCAGAGGACCTTCTGATTCACTCTATTCAAAGCCAAATGCAGAAAGGCAATAGGAAAGGTCTAAATCAGTAGTATTTGACTCTGATGTATCATAAACGTGAGTACTGGTATTGTCGTGCTTTGAGAAGTGCCCGTGAAGTGATGTCATCACCTGTTTCTGCTCTGTGCTGAATTCTCAGTTTGATATTCAGCTGTACAGACGCAAAACCATCAATATCTCAGGAACGGCTGAAGATAATTTGATCAGATTTTCAACATACTGATCAGAAAAAGGAGCTGATTACATAGTCGTCAGTTGGAAAATCACTGAGCCTGCACTTTAAATCTCATCAAATAATACTCTCACTGGCATGACTTACTGGGACACTTGAGTGGAACAGATCCATCATTCATATTATTAGTATCACCTGAGCTTTTCCTGCCATTCTTGTCTGCTGTGAGAAAAGGTTTACTGAATACCTTTGGTCGTAGTTAAATAAATTAAAATACCTAAACATAGAAGTGTCTGGGTGTATTTCTTTCTGGTTTGTTCATATAATGAACTGGAAATGAACAGAGGTAGAGAAGAAGGAACATCATATTTGGGACAGCAGAGTTGCTTCTGGATGTTTATTCATGCTTTTTTTTCCTAATATTAAAATTTCTAACTGATGTTGTTTATGGAACCCAATCACTCAGCCGGCTATATTTTGGGATTTTGAGCTTTATGAATAAAATTGACTTGATTTGACATGCTGTCACTTTTGTGCAAATGTGCAAACATTTCCTTGAAGAGGTTTAAAATCTGAACATAGGACACCCTCTATCCTTAGACCCTCAACTCGGATGAGGAAAAACTCCCCCAGAATCCCTTTAATGGGACAAAAAGGAAGAAACCTCAGGAAGAGCAACAGAGGAGGGATCCCTCTTCCAGGATGGACAGATGTGCAATGGATGTCATATGTACAGAATGGACAGAAGTAGCAGTAGATGAAGTACAATATTAAGGAAATTAAGTAAAATGTATAATGTACTTAACATTATACATTTTACTTAATTAACAAGTTTCCGGGAGAGTGTAAAAGGGTTTTAAGTGAAGACTGTGGATTAGTGAGAGGAAGTGGAGCAAGAGCTGGCAGGACATCAACCCTAAAACCTCCCCTGTGCCATGGAGACCTGGAGAGGATGGAGCAGAAAACACATGAATCAGGTTGTAATTTGGGTGAAACACAAACCTTTAAAAGTCTATTATTGAGTCAATGATTTATGATTTTTCTTTTTCTCTTTTTTATCCTGTTTATGGTAATATAAAAAATATATCATCTATAAAGTGTTTTTTAAGAAGAACAAGTATTTACATTGTTAAAAAGCTACAAGTAAGGGTGAATTCATTATGTGGTGAAGGTTATGACATCAATATTTAGGGTGTGTACTGCATTCAGAAATACTGCACCAAGTCCACCGTTGTAGGCCGGGTGGGGCTGGAGCACCATTGAAGCTGTGTCATGTCAATCTGTGAAATAGACTGGTTCATGTAGGACTGTGTCGTGCCAGTCTGTGGAATACACTGTGTCATATAAGACTGTGTCGTGCCAGTCTGTGGAATACACTGTGTCATGTAAGACTGTGTCGTGCCAGTCTGTGGAATAGACTGGTTCATGTAGGACTGTGTCGTGCCAGTCTGTGGAATAGACTGGTTCATGTAGGACTGTGTCGTGCCAGTCTGTGGAATAGACTGGTTCATGTAGGACTGTGTCGTGCCAGTCTGTGGAATACACTGTGTCATGTAAGACTGTGTCGTGCCAGTCTGTGGAATAGACTGGTTCACGTAGGACTGTGTCGTGCCAGTCTGTGGAATACACTGTGTCATATAAGACTGTGTCGTGCCAGTCTGTGGAATACACTGTGTCATGTAAGACTGTGTTATGCCAGTCTGTGGAATAGACTGGTTCATGTAGGACTGTGTCGTGCCAGTCTGTGGAATACACTGTGTCATATAAGACTGTGTCGTGCCAGTCTGTGGAATACACTGTGTCATGTAAGACTGTGTTATGCCAGTCTGTGGAATCAACTGTGCCATGTAAGACTGTGTCATTCCAGTCTGTGGAATAGACTGCATCCTGTTAGACTGTGTCATGTAAGACTGTGTTATGCCAGTCTGTGGAATAGACTGCATCCTGTCAGACTGTGTCATGTAAGGCTGTGTCATGCCAGTCTGTGGAATAGACTGCATCCTGTTAGACTGTGTCATGTAAGGCTGTGTCATGTAACACCGTGGCGCGACAGCAGTTGCTATGTTCTGACATGTGGACAGCACATAGGGCTCCCTGGCTTGCTGTGAGTCTGCTGCTGGTTCTTCTGCACTCACTGCCACTTGCACCTCATTGAAAGCCGTATTCCTCTTCCTCTTTTTGCCCTGCACAAAAACAAACACATTAGACTTTCTATCTTACATCAGTTTATAAAAAAACAAGATTCTTGGCCGTGACTGAGTGCCAGGAGCTCTGATATTGTGATGTAAACATGTGTGTATGATGATGTAGACTGGTCCATGTAAGACTGTGCGGTGCCAGTCTGTGGAATAGACTGGTTCATGTAAGACTGTGCTGTGCCAGTCTGTGGAATAGGCTGTGTCATGTAAGACTGTGTCCTGCCAGTCTGTGGAATAGACTGGTTCATGTAAGACTGTGCTGCACCAGTCTGTGGAATGGACTGTGTCATGTAAGACTGTGTCATGCCAGTCTGTGGAATAGACTGTGTCATGTAAAACTGTGCCATGTAAGACTGTGTCATTCCAGTCTGTGGAATAGACTGTGTCATATAAGACTGTGTCATATAAGACTGTTTTTGCCCTGCACAAAAACAAACACATTAGACTTTTCTACTCTTCTTACATCAGTTTATAAAAACAAACTAGATTCTTGGCAGTGACTGATTTCCTGGAGCTCTGATATTGTGATGTAAACATGTGTGTATGATGTTGTGTGTGAGCAGGGTGTACTTACATAGTTGTCCTTGGCTGACCACTCAGGGTGCTGCAGGAGGTGTTGCTGTTTCTCCATTTCTGCCTCATTGTAATATTTGCTCTGCTCCTCCTTCGACAGAGACTTCCACTGTGGACAGACGATGACACACAATCAGTTAGCACACACACCTACCTAAAATTACCATGAAGATGTAAAGAGAGGAGTAAACATACTTACCTTCTCTCCCAGGATTCTGTTGATCATCGCACTGTTAGTGATGTTATATTGTGTCACAACATTAGACCTTTGCTCCCGCCTATAGAGCATAAAGGCGTTGGGCGGCTTCTTGATGTAGGACTTATCCTCTTTCTCGTGCTTGGTGACAACAGGCACGTTTATGATATGAGGATTTAAGTAGTTAGGAAGCTCATACACAATCTCTCCATTCCTACACAGATAAAGAGAGAAAGCAAAACACACATTAGATAACAGAAAGTGTGTGTGAACATTGCTGAACAGCTTAAAGTTGTGTACAAAGTCACATTTGTGTTACTTACACATATCCAACAGGACGTAGGTTCTGCGGAAACACTCCAGGGAACTGGTTTGCTGGCACGTTATACTGCAGACACAAACAAAAACACAAATTGATTACAGAAGCTGCAAAGATGTCATTTACCCAGCAGGTGGCAGATAATCCCCTCTCTTTTTTGTCATAATAAGTGCCTCAATAACCTGCTGTGACATCTAGGGAGACCCTATGATGCACATACAGGCGTGTCTAGATGGTAATCCTAGATTTGCAAAAGCTCTTGCGACAGTGATCGTTTTAACCCAAACCATGATCTTTCCCTAACCCATACCAAATGTTTTTTTGTGTCTAAACCTAACCAGATATTAACCACAGCATTGTCAAATCATAAAACATCATTATTTTTTACAATGACAAACAACGTGCACAATGAAGCAAAAACAAGTAAGAATCTCACGACAGTTTTGCAAATTTAGGTTTACCATCTAGATACGACCCAGGCAGGTAAGTTTTGACTGCTCTATCAATGATCTCATTCTACCACTGCAATGAGTTACAGATACTATCTAACTGAACTACATCCACAACCAGAAAGTGAATCAGGGTCTTACCATTTGTGGAGGAGCAGCAGGCAGAGTGCTGGCTGCTATCCTTGGGACATTATACACAGGCTGCTGATTCGCCAGGTACTGTGGAGAGAGAGAGGGAGGGTTAGTCAGCCATATTACACACACTCCATTTATCATTTCAAGTAGCACCAGTGAGTCCATTAGCTGGCATCAGTTGATACGGCATCACAGGTTCTCCAGGCAGCTCACAGGTTTGAGAATATGCACCCCCTGGGGCGGACATACTAAGACCTACCTCTGGCTCAGTTTGGCTGGGGATGTCATGCTCGGCATGTAGAAGAGGTGTTGGAGGTGGAGAAGGTATTGGAAGTGGAGGAGGTGGAGAAGGTGTTGGAGGCAGAGGAGATAATGGAAGTGGAAGTGGAGAAGGTGTTGGAGGCAGAGGAGATAATGGAGGCGGAGGTGGAGAAGGTGTTGGAGGCGGAGGAGATGATGGAAGTGGAGGTGGAGAAGGTGTTGAAGGTGGAGGAGATAATGGAAGTGGAGGAGGTGTTCGAGGTAGAGGAGGCTGCTGTGTCTCCGTCTGGTAATCATTAAAAGTGAACACCATCCATACATGTAGGTGAGGGAAATAATCATGTATGTCATCTTATACAGTGCTGGTGATATACAGTATAGTAATATACACACTAAAACTATTGATAGATTACATAAACATGTCTGTTTTTGGCAAATCTGGTCAAATCAAGATACTCCTGTGGTCAAATCTCTGCTGTCTTACCTGCTGCTTTACCACAGGTTGAGGGGTCGGCACAGTTTGATTCTCATCACTGTTGCTGGGAATGAAAATGTCAGGAAACAACTCCAGCATTAGTGTCTCAAGACTGGAGTCCTGATATTCCCAGTTTTGAATAGACAATATTGTATCCAGTGCATCAGGCATTATCTCCATGGCGCTTTATGTGACCGGACTGATGAGGAACGATCTGCTGGACCTGGATCTACTGTAACTGGGTCAAGGTCTGATGGGTCTATCACTGAGTTCCTGTGACACAGATTGACGGGAAACTGGTTTTGAGACACTTTCAAAGGAAGCTGTTTACAACTCTGCTCACAAATATGACTCACTAACACTAAATTATAGATAAAAAGTGTAGGACGGAGCTCCATAATGTAAAAAATGACGATATATTGTTCTAATCTTTTGTACATGTGAAAAAACTAATTATCCTTTAGGACATCAGGGCTCTGCAGATTAGTGGTCATGAGTGCTCATGTATTAACCCAACAAGCTCAACTTCCTACATTACAAAATTGTGTGTAATATATATCCCACCAACCAATTTGTCTCAAGATTTGTGGATATCGATAACAAATGTGATTTTTACAAAAATGAAGAAGACACAACATTTATTTCATGAATGTCAGTACACATCAGGATTCTGGAAAAAATTAGGATTATTTTTACATTCAAACCAACCATTCAGTTAAGCTGGAAGCCAATGATTTAATACTATACTATGAAAACAAAAACCAGAAAGTTCCACATACTATCCATTTATTAATTTTACTGGGAAAATTTCACATCCATAAATCCAAGTTTTCCAGGTCTTGCCCATCGTTTCAACTTTTCATGATTATTTTTTTAGATTTATATTTAGAAAGTATTTTGAGTATATACAACTTAAAAACAATAAAAAAATGTGCACATACAGTTAGTAAGCTCCAAGAATTTTTTTGAAAGAAATCTGACTCTATTGCGTACTTTTTCTGTTATTTTTCTATTTATTTGTTATTACTTCTACCCTTTGTCCTGTTATCTTTACTTCATTAAGATACATGATTGTTGTCTGTTATTGTCTTAATGTCACACATGCTGTAAGTGACTCTAGCTGAACTCCCTTAACGTTGAAATAACGTAAAACAACCAAAAACTTGTGTTGTGAGAACATGTGTTGCTATTCTAGCTAAACTTAACATGAAGTTGAGTTATTTTTCTGTTTTATACAAAATTACTTTAATAAATTAAAGGTTACTCTAAAAACTACTGTTAATAATAATGTAATTGGTATTGTTTAGCTAGCTATAGAGCTCAGGTGTACCTTGGTCGTTGTCTCAGTGTTCAGTTCGGCGCTGTAGAGGTTAATCTCGCCGTCAGTAACTCTCTCTGAATGTATTTCTGCACTGATTTCAATCAGCTGCTTTCTCACAGGTGAAATGAATCAACTGTCTAACTCCCAGCTTTCTGCAACACGTCATAACCACTCAAGACTTTCATGCGTCATGAATGGAACGCATCCGTTCTAATTTATGTACATTCGTGACGCAATCAACTCCAATGGAGGGCAAAGAGCGGCCCGGAAAATTGTTTTTGAAAAAAACAAAACAAAACAAACGTATTCCTTACAGTGTTTTTTGCAAAACATATATGCATTGACTCCTCATTGATAGCCTCTATAATATTTATTTTACTATTTAAATTATATGGATGTTACTTTGTAGATTACTAGTGAATTGGCATTTATTCATTTATTAATGCTATTTATTTATGCTATATGTTTATGCCATTGTACATCATTGACCTGTGACAATTTAGTGTCATTTAGAGGTAGATATAATGTTTAATGTATGATAATATTGCAAAAGTTTTCTGACAAATTTAGACTTTTGTCCTTAATTTACCTTTCCTTTTTGACTTTTTGAGAGAATGGGTTTAATATGTCTGATAACTGTAAGATTTATGATATATCAGTATTTTGCACTTGTTGTTTTCTATTTTTGACCTTTGGAGAGTTTTGGGGTTTATGTATGCTGCTTAAGATTTATTGACATTTTTATATTGAGTCATTTTGTATCTTTCTAATCTTTTTAATGCTTTTTTCTGACTGGTGACACATGCTCTGTGTTAGTTCAAGGTGCTCATCAGTCAAACTAATAATCTCTGTAGTCTGATTGGATGATTGATACTATATATTGTATTGTGATGCTGCCTGTATAACCTAATGAAGGTCAGATGGACTGAAAGTTGTGATCTAATAAATATTCAAGCAGTAAACAACACAGTATGCAGGAGTTCTTCTCATTATTCTTAAATGAAATTAATAGAAATAAACAAAACATACAAGCCAGCGTTTCCACTGCACCAGTTAACGGCCCTGCAATGAAAAATCCTGAACAAACTGGCCCTTGGTTGAACCTAATTGCTGACCCCAGTCCTAAACCTACAAACACTACAGACTCCCTCTCGTTCAAGAATGAATCCAGCATCTTCTGTGAGAAAAGTCATGTGTAACATCATTTCCCCTCAAAGTCTATTAGTGATCCAACTAAAGACAAAAAAGGAACGACAGTTTCTCATTAACAGTCCTGTCAGAGTCTGTTTTTGTTTTACTTTTAGCCATTTCTGACCATGAAGCCACGGTTAGGTGTAAAGTTGAAACCACTGGAAACCACATAAGTTTGTTCTGTGAGACTCCTTTGGAGTAACTTTATCACTCGAAATATTGATTTAACATTTTTGTTTTAACTTTTCATCTGCAAACTGTGAGATGAATATTTTTTATATGATCATTTTATGGAAGAAGAACTAGTAATTGTCAATAAAGAAATAAAGAAAAAAGTTTGTTCTTGTCCTGCATTGAATTGTCTGTAGTCTATGTACAGACGCTTCTTTAGGACTATTGGAGCGGAATACGGACTGCTATACTTTCCTTGATAATTTGACTAGAAGTGAAGCCATTTGTTGATTAATCAATCACAAAATGTCACAACAAAAATCATCTCAAAGGTGAATAGTCTGTGTTTCTCAGTACTTTATAGTAAATATATCTGAGTTTTGAAGCATTGATCAGACAAAAGAAGCAATTTGTAAACATCAACTTGGGTCTTGGAAAGTTGTGATGGACATTTTTCAATATTTTCTGACATTTTATAGCCAAAATGATTAATAGATGAATCAAGACAATTATTTCCAGAGTAATTGTTGGTTGCAGCCTTAAGTTAGACTCTGCAGTAATTACTGTGAATAGTCTGTTTACACAAACCAAAATGTTCACTGTCTTATTTACAGTGTGTTAAGTAGGTAGGTAAGTCTGTATTCAAGTATTTTGTTGTAAATAATGGGTATCTCAGGGAGACATTACTGGGAAACAAAACTGAAGTTTGGGAAAAACAGTGTGAACAATGATATTCTGTGGAGCCTATAAATTAATTATGGTAAAGTGTATTTCACAGTTGAGATAACAAAAGAGGCTTTGGGAAAATGTTATACTATGATTACTTTATGGTATCCAAACGTAATACACTATTTTATACTGTGTTGTAACTGATAATAGACTGAAACTGAGAGGAAAACAACCTGATGGTAGTGTGACTCTGGTTTTAACAGTATTCCATTTATTGTTGACGTGTAAAAATATGCAAAAGAGATAAACGCATTGTTAAAATATATGTGTTTAACATCTGGTTATCTCCTCTTTCCCCTATTTTAAGTGGGGTCTGGGGACCTCCAGGGGTCCTTGAGGGAGGTTCAGGGGGTCCCTGGCAAAACGGAGAATAATTTATTTTCACTATAATTCCATTTATAAGTACACAAATAACAGAGTGTGTGATTATTTGGTCATGTTTCTGTGATAAAAATTCTAAAAGCAGATGGGGGACCCTGGACAAAATCTTATCAAATGGGGGTCCGTGGTCTAATTTCTGTCAGTTTAGAAGTCCTTGGTGTGAAATAATTTGAGAACCACTATAGACACGATTATTTTGGGACGTTAAGCTCAGACTGTGGGAGGCGCCAGTGTGCGGGCTGCCAACACGGAAACAGAAAAGACGAAGAAAAAGAAGAAGAAGGAGCGGAAGAAGATCAGGAAGTGACCGTACATCGATAGATGGAAGTGACGCAGTGGTGTTTACATCACGCAGCTGAGCGATTTCACAGAATATCTCTTTGTGTTCACATATTTATCCGCTGAGTTTGGTCGCCGTTATCGTATTTCAATGGGTGCACACGGGGTTTTGGGCAACGAGCCCGAGTCTATAGACTACTCGGTGCACGAAGCCTGGAATGAGGCCACCAATGTCTACCTGCTGGTTATCCTGGTCAGCTTCGGCCTGCTGATGTACGCCAGAAAGTAAGCACAGTCTGCATTTATAGTCAACCATTCACTGCACCGCTTGGTTTATACAATACAGAGATACCATACAGATGTGGTGCAGTCACAGACCCTTCTCGCCTTCTCTCAATATATACAAATTCACATCATACTCCATTATTAAATCGCCCATTTGAATGTTTACTTGGTCACAGGGAAATGGGCGTATCTCATGAGGCATTACTTTATTTATTAACAGATTCGTCAGGGTTTTCTAAGTAATTCGGCATTCATATAATTCCCCATACCGTATTATAAGTCAATTTTAATAATAGTCTCTCAACTACTGTCAGAAATAGATGGTGATGTTCTCTCTGTAGGATATGGTTAAAACCCACTGGGGCCTATACGGTATCTTTGTCTCACGTCGAATCTCTTAATATTCACGTATAATTTAGAAACAAGAGGAAGATCATGCGTATCTTCACTCTGCCTCCAACCGCTGGAAGCAACCCGGAGCCCAACTTCTACGACAGCCTGCAGAAGGTCCGCCTGCGACAGCAGCTGGAGATGTACTCTCTGGGTGAGTATCACTGATACTTCATACATACTTCATAATACTGACAGTTTTGAATATGTATGTGATATTTTATTCACCAAAAGTTGTTTATATTTCCTAAATCCATCTTTCCTCACAGTTTAGACTAATGTATCTGTAGCAACTGTATCTATATTGCTATTCTGGATGATCTCGAGGTAAATGTCTACCATCTTGTCTTCTAGCCAGGAAGTTTGAACAGCAGCAGCAACAGGGCCAGACGGACAGTGTGCAGCTCTCCATGGAATGAGAGCACAAGGGCGTTCATCCCTTTCTGTCTGAGTCAACACTCCCTCATCTTCAAGCCCCCTCTGCACACAGATAGGAAGCCACATGGGATGGCTGTCGAGACTGACTAGAGCCCAGAGAAAGAGGCTACTCCTGTACTGGTTGTTGCTGTTAAACTGCTGTTTGTCTCTTCTTCGTCTGTACTCATGGACCAGATACAGCTGGACCGATGGAGAAGCCGGGAAGGCTCGGGGGAGTCTGGCATCTTACAGGTTCGCTGTGTGACGCACAGCAGCGACGTGAACTTTGTGAGAGGTATTATAAACCTGTAACTGCAGCAGATCACTGAGGTTTTTTCAGTGACATGTGGGGGGAAAAAGTCCACCACAAAGAGTACCTTTCAAATCAAACCAGATGTTTTTTACTTGTCTGTTAGATATGTTTTAAGTAGTAAAATTAAATGTCTTAAATGTGAAAATAAAGGCACACAAACTAGAGCAACTGAGTCAGTGGATGATTTGATGACCTGAGTTCACCATAATGACGCTTCATCTGGGTTTTATTTGGCTGTGTGTCAAATCAGTTTCATCCCATGTTCCTTAGAAATAAAGTTCAGAAACTTTAAAGGGTCAGTTAACCCAAATTACAAAAAACATTTTCTCACTTACTTCTAGTGGTACCCAGCTGTGCAGATAGGTTTAGTTCTGGTGAAAAAGTGATGTAGCTGTCGAAGCCACGCTAGCGGTGTGACTCTAGAGATGGCCGTGTCTGTCAGTCTGTCCGCCACTCTGGTCCAGACTGAAATACCTCAACAACTTTTGGATGGATTCTAGGGAAATTTTGTTCAGACATTCATGGTTCCCAGAGGATGAACCCTAATGACTTTGGTGATCCCCTGACATTTCCAGTGGCACCACCATGAGGCTGACATTCATTCTCAACTATTGGGTGAATTTTCATTAAATTTGGTACCGATATGAATGCCTCACTTAGGATAAATTGTAATAATCGCTTTGGTGATCCCGACTTTACAAACAAACAAAAAAAAGAACTTTGTATTTAGTGCTAATTAGCAAGTGTAAACATATTAACAATAAACTAAGATGGTGAACATGGTAAACATTTTACTTACTTAAGATGAGCATGTTCACATTATCATTGTGAATATATTAGCACGATGATGTCAGTGTTTAGCTTAAAGCATCGCTGCACTGTAGACTCTTAGTCATGTTAAAAAGTTTTGAGTACTGCAAACTAAATCCCATTCACCCCCACTATGAATGTCAGAGCTAAACAACTCAAGAGGAAAGTAAGAAAAAGCTGAGTGTTAAGTGTGAAAACTTTGTGTGAACCATCCCTTTAAATGACTCTTATAACCATTACTCCTCCTCACTCCGTTCATAGTACTCATGAAGCACAAATATCACAAACTGGGGAGCAGATTTTATTCATGGTGAAACATACAGTAAACCGTTCTGTTTATCAGAGATAAACCGAAATATTCCCTGTTTCATCCAGAGCCAGGAGGTCCCTTCGTTCAACAGTCCAACAGTTTAAACAGAAATATCAAGCATACAATAGATAACCCTGGTAATGGAATGATTGAGGCGACACCACAGGCACATTCAGTAATTATCAGAACAGTGAAACAGTAAGAGATGCCACACTGGGAAAAGAATAACCACTTCAATCAACAAAACAAAGCACGCTCACACTATCAACTGAGCGAGGACACAATGAGTTCTTTTTTTGTATTAAGTGGTACACACTCAAATTTGATTTATCAGTCAGCCATCAATTATGAACGGAAAATTCAGAGTATTTACAAGAATCTAGTGCTGATGGACTGACATTACATTAAATGGCTTCATTACACATGAACATTAAGAGCTGATAGCTTCAGCAGTGTAAACATGGCCATGGTGTAAACACCTCTTTGGAAATATTGAATTTCCTGCATGAGATAGGTAAAGCTCAGCACCAACGTTTTAAGGGAAAATATACAAAATGCTCCAGGCATAAAATTAATTGTACAAAGCGAGTTCCCTTGCGCTTCAACCCTCATGTAAGAAAGTTGAACAATACAGAGTATAAAAAATAACATGTTTTGAAACTAAATATAAAAACGCAATTATATACAGAAGATTTGCAGCAGCAGTCAGGAAACCGCAATAAAATAAGATGTGTTCGTTCACACAGTACAGCAAGCAGATTTTGCATAAGTGAAATTAAGTTAAAATGGCAAGAGCAAGCAAGATGCTCATCTACAATGCAAATGCTTTATTAAACAACCTCAGTGTGAGCCACGAGGGCAGATATCCACGTCGTTGACGGTGAGTGCTTTGGCGTAACTGGACCTCCAGTCTCTGAGGAAGAGCTCCTCTGCTTGACTCTGCAGAGTCTGCTGGCCTTGTCCAACCACAGAGCCCGTCTGGTTCACCACCAGGCCCACTCCAGCAGTCTGGGTGAAGTAGTTCTCTGACCAGTTGGACGTCCCTGTGGACACACAAACAGGAAGTGATATGACGAATAACATATTGGTATTATCTGCAGCTAAAATTTGTTTGTCAAAAGCAAACCATTGTTACAGCCTGTTCAGATCCTTTATATTACTCCTTTACTCCAATTTGTACAAAAGTCTTGCATGAAGTCTTATTTGGGTAAAAGAACAGAAGTATTAAGGTCTATAAATGCTCCCTTTTACAGTGTTATGTCTATTAAAGGATTATTTGCACTGATGCATTTGTTGTAGTTAACTGAGGTGCAGCTGGCTTTAACTGTGTAATAAACTGTTGGGCAGTTAATATGCACAAACCACCATCTTATAAAGTCATTTATGTCTGTAATTGAGTCATATAAACTTTGTTTTGCAGTCTATTAAAAATATTTTAACCATTTTGTAATTTAAATCAAAAAAATGTGACAGAGTAAACTGAAATATTCGTACTACACTGGTAATTCTTTTGACTTTTTATGAGAATAAAACTTTAAGGACTCAAATCCAGACTAAAATGACTTGATAAGAGGAAGATTTTTTTCCATCTCAGAACAAATCATATTTTAGAAGTTGATCATACTGTATGTTTTGTATGAAAAATAAACTGGAACATTAACTAAGTACCTTGAAACTGCACTTAGGTATAGTATTTAAGTAGATATACTTAATTATATTCAAGCTCTGTGATAGTGGATATTAATGTTTGAAGGGTTGCAGTAAAAACAGTGATAGCATACCGATATAGAGCACTCTGTCTGTAACCATGTACTTGGCATGATTGACTCGTGCAAAGGGGATCTTCATCTGCTCCGGTGTTGAAGGCACAGTAAAGATATTCTGCACAGAAACAAAAAAAGAGTTTAGGATCCATCACTATTCAGTTAGGGACACTACCGTATGTCTCAGCCAATCATGAATGAAATCTCAAAACGTACCACTTCAATGTCACATTTCATTGGAGGTCTGTTGAGCACCAGCAGGGACTGCAGGAAGGTGAACATGGGGGCGGGGGAGTGCTCCCAGCAGCTGACCAGCAGTCTGACCTGCACCCCTCTGGTACAGGCAGCGCCACGCAGGGCCGAGTCGATGGCGGGCCAGAACCTGAGAGCAGGAGACCAACACACAGTTTTAACACAGAAACTCTCCAGAAGACACGTCGATACAGTCAGTAGCTGAATGACTGACACAGAAAGGCAAAGAAAAAGATGTATCTGCTACTGATGGAAAAAGATAACAGAACATTTTCCTTCATTTGTATCTCAGTGTAGAGTGTTATCTACACTTTATGAAGGCATTATCAAAAGTCATTTCTTTGGATATCAGTAAATGACATCACAACTGGACTTGAACCTGATTGGCTTTCATCCAGTCAGGCAAGTTTCCAGCATTTGAATTAGAAAGCCTGCAGTCAGCAGATATACATTATCTTAATTAAAGAAACTGCTTTATCAGCCAATCAGGATCCAGTATTGTGACTGTTAATTCAATACATACCATTTAATTAATCAATATTACTTTGGTACTTACATTAACACAGTAGCCTGTATATGGTAAATGACTTGACTAATATAAGTCATCACATAAAACTTTAATATATTGCGTCTGAGGAATTTGATTGATTTAAATAGTGGTGCTTCTGTGTGAGTTGAGTGTGGTTTGTCACCTGAGGGGCTTGGTGAACTCAGACAGAGGAAGATAGTCCATGACAGAGATGTAAATGAATTTCTGGGCGTCGTCGATAACTGACAGGATGGTGGTAAGATCGTCTGAGCGGCCGCGGGCTGAGATCTGTGGAGGGGCACTCTACAGGAGACAGATAATACACAGGCAGTGAGGATCATGGGAGCAACCAGGGAGAGTATAAATTCCCTTCAAATTAGTTAATTAAATTAACTTAATTAAATTAATCAGGATTTACTCGTAATTGATTATCTAAATAGTTTTCTTTAATCTCTTCCACTCTAACGGAGGTGCGATTCCAGTTTAAACACTAAATGGTTTAATTAAAAACACAAAAAGGCTGTTTTTGACAACACCCGCTGTCTAAAAATATCAGCATCAGCCTTTACAACCCATATTGGTCTGAAAGAATTACACTCATAAAAAAGAGCAGAGAATCAGATTTTTTAAGCTTGACGGAAGCTCATAGAGTCTGCAGAACTTACAGACAGGTAGACTTTGGCGGGAACTCCGTTGAACTTAAGATGCAGAGGATTCTGGGAGCTGGACAGGGCAGAGAGGCGAGCAGGCCAGTACAGAGGCAGGGAACCGTTGTTTGCGCCACTGATGCTCCAGTACACCCCAAAGATCCGAAAGGCGTCCTGAGCCAAGCAGCTGCAGTCCTCCACTGACAGGCCGACCTCCTTCACCTTGGATCAACAAAGCAGAAGATGTAGTCTACAGCATAACTTGCTCTAAATATACACATCAATAATAGGCAGCACTGTATAGTCTAAGCATCAATATCACAGCTCATAAAGTTGAATCAATTCAAGGATCAATTGTGCAGCTCTCCTTGAAAGTTTGCTTCAGTCTAAAGCTCATCTCAAAAATGCTTTCTCGTTGCAGCCCAGTTAGTTTTATGTGTCTTGAAACATGTTTGAAAGTTTAGTCATTCCAAATAAAAGTGTGTTACTGCTCAGTTTCTTTTAGCCTGCAGCCTTATGCCACCTCCACACTCACGCAGATACATTTGAAAATGCACATTTTTCCTTTCTTTCCATTTTACCTGACTCAAAGAACGCCAGTCCATGTTAGCGCTACCCAAGTAGAGGTGCTTTTGATCAACCACCCACAGCTTGGTGTGGACAATGCCTCCAGTCAGAGCCTTCAGGTCCACCTCTCTGACCTCTGCACCTAAAAACAGGAAACATCCATTCAGACTGTTTCAACCACCAGCAAAATTTACTTTTCTGTATCTTAGTTTGTGTACCAATATACTGTATTTAAGTACAATTGTTTGATCAAAAATATCGCTCTTTAAAAAAATATTTTACAAAAATGCACAACACAATGTGCTCCATATTGTCCATATTGATGATGTTGTACCTGCTGCAGCCAGTTCAGCTGTGTCTTGATTTGAGGTCTGGGGGGCGTTAACGGCGACCTCTAGATTCACACCTTTGGATTCAAGCTGCTTCAACTGCTCAAAGACCTTTCTTCCCTACATAACATGGAGTAATGATATCACACACATCAGAAGTGAAAATATTTAGTTAGAATTACTAAACACACACACTGTGAGACTGAGGTGTGCCACTACCTGAGAGTCTGTAGGATCTGCGAACTCCACATCGTTGCCCCGTAGTGTCAAGTAGAAAGCAGCGATGTGGACTGAGCTGTTGGCCTTGTCCAGAAGACTGAGCCAGCTGTCTGCGATGCTCCCTCGGGATGAGGGGTTAGATGTGTAGAGACCCACTGGGATGCTCTCCACCAGATGCACTCTGAACAGGGACAATGAGACTCAAACTACAACCACTTACACACCACATTCAATCCAGACAGACAGCATTTCAAATGAAAAATCGTTTGTTAAACTCTCAAGTTTGATCGGTTTATAATGATTTAGTAGAGCTTGCATGACACTTTTAGTCTCTCATATGTCACCTTCCTACCTGATAATTGAAATATTAGAAATAATTTGCATATGATTTTTGATGATGATTTTATTAAAAACACAATGAGGTGAATTTCACAAATTCTCATGTTTGCTGAGAACAAACTAGATTGGAAAGATTTTCTTACCGACAATCAACGCTACAAGGCTCTGGTGTTAAGCCAAAGCCCTCCAGCCAGTGCAGCTCCAGCTGAGCAGTGAGCTGGACCACAGACATAGGCAGCCCATAGTGCCAAACATGCTGACCAAACCCCCCGAGAAGCAGCAAGGCGGTAGGCAGGAAGCAGAAGAGGGAAAAACTGGAGCATCCTGAGCTCTGCATAATGACAAGTGTAAAAACGGACTTCAGAAAGTGGGAGACAGCTTAGGATTGTGCTGTGCTCTAAAGCCATTACTGCAAGGTGTGGTCAAATTACTCTCTCTCTCTCTCTCTCTCTATATATATATATATATATATGAGTGACTCAGGTGAGACCATTATAGAAACTAGTATGACAGACAGCTAAACTCACCTTTGTTGACTTGGTTGATCTAGCTTTAGCAGGCTCCTCTTTAGCTGCAGAAGTTGATTCATGAATGTTGGCTTGTATCCCTGCAGCATCTTTGAGCTCAGACTGGCTTACATGTGGCTCATAATGTTCCTTCACCTCCCCTGAATCATGGCCCTTGGACGGTTCAACTGCTATATCCTCCTCACATTCAACGTCTGATGAGGATCTACTGTCCTTAAATTCAAGTGTGTTCGTCAGTTCTGTCTCCCAGGGTGGTTCTTCATCCATGATAGCCTCCACTCGGCCAACCACAGCTGTGTGAGCGACCTCTGCAGACTCCAACTCTACAGTGTCTCCAGAGGCAGTGAAGTCAATCTTGCTTTTAACCTCAACGTTGTATCTCTCTGCTGCATCTTCCTGTGGTTTCTGGCTGAGAAAGTCCTCACATGGAAGGTGTCTTATGGGGGCATCGAACATGTCGGCTTCTTTTTCAGAGTTTTTGCTCTTGTCTTGCTCTGGTAGATGTTGCTCCGACCCGTGCTCTGATCTGAGGGCAGGCCTGGGGCTTACAGTCATATGAGGTTGCTGCACAGACTCAGACAAACTCCAGCTCTTAGGTGTAGTAATTTGGGAGCTAGGAGCTGTCGCAGCGGCTTGTTCTGTGCTGCTGAACAAAGTGGGGGCTTCAAAGCCGATTTTGGGGACGCGAACCGTTGGCTGGGGAAGTGCTTTTTCTCTGACATCGGGTAGTTTGGACTTTGTAGCTTCCACGCTTCCAGTTTTCTCAAGAGGCTGAACAACATGGGTGGATGGAGTATCTTTTTTGGAGACGGGCAGCTCGTTGTTCTGGCTTGCATTGCTGCGCCGATTATGAAAAGTAGGGATTCGAGACACAGGTTTCCCACCTTTGCGGTTCATGTCTTCTCTCTCCTCAAGCTCTTTTTTTGCAGCCTTTTCGTCAACTCTGAGACGGTCCAGCACCACACTACAATGCTTCAGATCCTGCAGAAGACAGAACTTTATTAGAAAACAAACATGCATCTCACATGTGTATGATGAATACTATAACACTGTCCATTACCTCGAGAGGCTTCCGTAGCAGTGCAATGGCTAAAATAGCCACACCTATTCAAATAAGCACTCCTGACTGGTACACCTCAGAGTGGCCGCTGCAGACTGGTGTGGATGTCAGTATTTGTTTATGGACATGACATTGGTGTTGCCATGGCTACCGCATCATTTAACTTAATATTTTGATGGCAGTCAAAGTTCAACTTGCTCTGCTTCAAGCTCTGTCCACAATTCTAATTTCCATAACTACATAATGATGGTTGCCATGTATTCCATAGCAACCATCTGTAATTTTTCCTAAGCAAATACTCAGGATGAGTATGAGATCAGGGCGTGGTCTCTTCAGAGATTGTATTTCTCTCAATGCTGCATGAATCTTCCTACAAACATGTTGTTTGGCCAAAACTCCACTTTTAAATTGTGTTGTTTAAAGCTTCTTTCCTAGCTTTTTTCTCTCCCATGTTTGTATTATGTCTGTAGTTTATGTTGGTTTTTAGTGCATCACTGTTTCCCTAATTTTTGTGAATGATTTCACATTTTATAATTGTGACACACTTGTAAGCTTTTGAAAGTGGCTACATGTATATATAAACTTCCTTGTAACTAATATTTTCACATGCTGATATTATCTCAGATGTATCAGTGCTGAATGTATGTGTGCAGATATGCAAAATGTAAATTGCATTACATTAATTTTTTGAATTTTTATCCATGTGACACTTATTTTATGTTACTTTTAATCATGATATCTTTTTTATTGTATGTTTTTAAAATACATGTATTTTGAGTTTGTCTCTGAGTCTCTGTTTCTACTGTTACTGTCATCTTTAATGATTATTATTTTCATCATTGATTAATCTATTAACTTTTTAATGGATTAGTCTATAAGATATCAAAAAAAGTGAAAAATGCCCTTTAAAGTTTCTCATAGCCCAAGCTGTTGTCTAAAAATTGCTTGTTTTGTCTGACCAACAGTCCAGAGCCCAAAGATGATAGTTAAGTTAAACTAAGCAGAGAAAAGCAACTCAAATTTGAGTTTGCCTGTTTTCTTGCTTGACATATGACTTTAAGCTGGAATGTGGGACTTTTACATATAAATGAATGTCTGTTACATTCAAGTCTTGCCAAACAACTTCACACAATGCTAATTAAGCCTATCACTGCCAGGTAAATCTCTCTGTATTTCGCAGTATACCAAAGTTTTTAAATCCTGTGTCTGTGGCGACATTCCCGCCCTGGTGCACCGGTAGTTATGTGTTTTACGTCAACTAGCAATGATTGGTTTGCAACTGTCAACCGGGGCGGACTGTCCACAGTGCGCCCCAACCATGTTGCGTTGCCAGGGTGGGGACTGGCTCACATAAAAAGTGCCAAGGGCCTGCGGTGATGACGTCAACAGTGTTTGTGTAATGACTCTCACTGCCAGAAGGGGGAGACAAAAGTTCTGTACTGCAGAATATATATATATATAAATAATACACATATACTGTATGTGATGTGGGGCGTCAGGACACAGTGTTGGTTGTACAGTGAAGTAAAGCAAAAATAATATAAAGAAGCATACAATTAGTCACTTGTGAAAGTGTGAAATAAAACTTATCATGATGCAGCATGTTCAGTTAACTTGCTCAAAAGTAAGTTTTGGCTGGGTGCATGACAAGCATGTCAAATTGGTTGCGTATCATTTTTTGGTCAATCAAAATGACCAAATTTGAGGAATCTTGCCAAAAAAAATGTTTGTTTATGTTAAAATGGTTTATCAGTCAATAGACTCACATATACTGATATCCACATTGGCCACAGTACTCCAGTATCAGTTAAACTCTATTATTTATAGGTAAATAACTAAACTCATTTCTCTATATCTTAATATAGGAGTCAACTTTACTTCTCTGCAGACAGGATAAAGGAGATCAGGACACTTCCGCAGTAGCTTGCCAATATTTCCTGCTCATGATTACATGGTGCTGCACAGACACAAAGCATTATTTCTTTCACCACAGGGCTCTGTAAACAAGAGCTCTACCACACCTAGGCATCTTCTGTGGCTAAACTTTAACTACCTTTACAAAATAACATCTAACAGCGAGGAGGCGTGTGTGTGTTTTCTGGAAGGTGAATTTTAGCTTACCGTTACATCTGCCTCCTCAGCAGCTTCCTCCTCCAGCTCAAACGGGGCACTCTGGTGTATCTCCATCACTCGTTTCTGGACAGACTCAGAGTCTGACTCATCAGTGTCCTGACAACATCACGTTACACGGTTACATCGTCGCCCAACAAGCATTGTAATATAACATTGAATTGTACAGTGCAATGTGGGGCGTCAGGACAGTGTTGGTTGAACGGCAGAAGTAAAGCAAAAATAATATTAAAAAGGCATACAATTTGTCACTTGTTCACATAAAAAGCACAGTCAGTGTTAAGCAAAACTTACCATGATGCAGCAAGTTCAGTTAACTTGCTCGGTAATAAGTTTTGGCTGGAAGCAGGGGTTCACACTCACGACTGATGCAATTTTAGCTCTTAGTGGTTAAGCTAACCAGCTATGCGAATTATATACAAGTTAAATTGGTTATAGCTGTAAATATACTGCAATTTAAAGCACGTTGGTTCCTATATAACCTTTTTCTTGAGTCGTTTTTCTCGGGTTAGTCGGCTAACGTTGCTACCGTTAGCGAGCAAGCTACGTGGCCAACTGTGAAGTTTTCCGCGGTGGTGGAGGAAGAGGAGGCGGAAAAGCTGAGTAATAAAAAAAGACCCACCTCGTACGTAAGTCTGTCGACCAGGCGGGTCGACCGGCGCGGTGTGGCCGGTGCGGTGTCCCGTAACTCCTCCTCACTCGCCTGACCGTGGTGGTAGGATTTCCTGGAGCGCAGGACCATCGGCATCTTCGTCCGCTTTAAATTAACAATGCGGCAGCTTCGTGACGCGAGATTAACGGACGACCCGGAGCGTCTGCAATGCTGAAGTGTGTCTACTGGGGCAAACGGCTAACGCTACTGCTGTGGCCAACAAAACTCGCATTAAACAGCTGCTAGAGTTATCAAAACACCTCTTCCATTAACCTGCATTCAAACTGCGTGTTTAATCTGTTTATAAAAGCGCCTTGCGTCTCAGGATAAGTAAACAACAAATTGAAGAAACCGCGATTTCCTGTCATTTCTGATTGGCGGTTGGAATCAAATCAGTAGCTCCGCCTTGCAGACGTTAGGTCACACACACGGAAACACACGGATTACACCGTCGTCTGCTGCGTATCCCGAAGCTTGTTGTCCACCTAAAAGAAGGTCTGTTATTATCGTCAAATAATCACTGACAGCTTCAACGTCAGAGGTTTCTTGGGACAGTAAGAAATAATTGACGTTCAGGTTAATTAACAGAGTTGGTAACGGCTAGCTTAATGTTAGCTGTTGTAAATTAGCTTGAACGCAACACCGGCTGTTTATGTTCCAAAGAGCGCAGTGAAGACATCCAGGCTAATCGTCAGAAGCTTAAAAGGCCGCTAAGAATACCAAAACAAACGCCTGTAGCTACAGTTAAAATAATACAATAAAATAGTCCGTCGAACAATATGTTAATGAAGTTTAAAATGTTATTTTTGTGCTGTGAATGACTGAAAATGTGTGTGCTCTTGTATTGAATTGTTGTATCCAGTCCTATAAGCTAACCACCATAATGTGATTGTTTACTTTAAATCTATGTAAACACAGCTGGGCAATGTATGTGTATCATCTGACTTTGTTATTAATAAGGTGATATTGTAGTTACATTGTCATTAACGGTAAACTACTTCCAGACTCGCATTTCTTCTGCATATTCTCTTAAATACTCAGGAGTACATTGAGAATGACAGTTTTAATTTGACTTCCCTTCAAAAAATAGCCTGACAGCTTCATGTGATACTGGAGGAAGGTCCTCTAGTTATTGCTGAGTTGGGCAATATTGGCAAAATCAGATATTTTTGACCATGTCGCCTGATTTTGATATTTATGATTTGTGACACAACAGTGTTTTTACAATGACTCCTGGTGATCTCAGAAGCAATTAAAACACAAGAGGATGATACCTAAGGTTGTTTTTAGGGCTGCAGTTAATGTTCATCTTTATTATTATGCATTTCTTCAATCTGCAGATTATCAGTTGTTTGGTCTATAAAATGTCAGAAAATAGAGAAAAAACCCATCACTATTACTCAAAGCCTGAGTTGATGTCTTGATAGTCCAAAACCTAAAGATATTCAGTTTACTATCGTAGACAACTAGAACAACAGCAAATATTTACATTTGAGAAGCTCAAAACAGTTCATTTTTGGTATTTATGCTTAAAATAATAGATGACTTATTCTGATCTGTTATCAAAATTGTTGGTGATTAATTTCCTGCTGAATGGCTAATCTTAGAGCTCAGAAAACAGTAATGAATGCCTGTCACAGTTTCCCCTGGTGACTTCTGCAAATATCTTGTTTTGTCTGCTGAACAATCCAAAGCCCAAATATCTTCAATTTTTAAATATGTAAAATAGAGAAAATCTGCAAATCCTCACATCTGAGAAGCTGCAACCAGTGACTGTTATATGCCATGTTTATTTCATAAATGAGTAATTGATTATCAAAATAGCTTGTGATTGATTTTCTATCAATCATTTAATTGTTACAGTACTAAACTAATGATTTCAGCTCTAGTTGTTGTGTTATTTTCCCCATAAAGCCCAGCTCAGCAGGTTCTGTTCATGACCTACTGACTTGTTTATCTGTCTCTGCCCTCAGGTCTCTTATGTAAACCTTTCCAACTGAGAGGAGAAGGTCAGGCTGTTTCTCTGTGATGATGGACAGTTAGTCTTGTCAGCACCCCGATGGAAGCTCCAGTCACCGCTTCCCCTCCTCCCAACTCCTCCACCCTGTCACCCCTGGTCCCCCTGCATCCGGCTGTTGCCCCCACTGTCCAGCTTGGCTTCACTATCCTCTACACCACTCTGTATGCTGGACTATTCCTGGTGGTGTACGCCCAGCTCTGGCTTCTCTACCTCTACAAACACAAACGATGGAGCTACCAGAGCGTGTTTTTGTTCCTCTGCCTGCTGTGGGCTGCCCTCCGCACCACCCTTTTCTCCTTTTACTTCCGTAACGCTCTGGAAGCCAACCACCTACCTGTGGTAGTCTACTGGCTGCTCTACTGCTTCCCCGTCTGTCTGCAGTTCTTCACTCTCAGCCTTATTAACCTGTATTTTACTCAGGTAAGACTGCTGAAAAGGGAAAAGAGGAGGACAGACAGAATAATTCTAAAAAGTATTTATCTGACACAACCAATGACAAAATCAATGCGTATCATAATCAGCTGACAGGAAATCCTGGTCTTAGTCTGTGAGCAGGGGAATTCCTCTTCATAGCTGGCTGCCAAACAGAAAGCTGGAAGGGTTGAAATCAATATCAAACACTTATCTAAGGACGCACTGTTCCTTTCACTTTCATTTTTAATGTTCTGTTGTTTATTTGTCTCTTGTATCACAGGTGTTACTCAAAGTGAGAGAGACTTACAGCTCAGAAGTGGACAGAGGACTGTAAGTTTCACACTGTATCAAACTTCAGTGCAATTATATGGAATTGTAATGTGTAGTGTGGAATAATGTTGCCCTTTTTTGAACCTTGATACCTCTTAAATATAACATATTATTGCTAATCCATTCATCACTCTGGCTTGCATGTGTTCCTAAGCTGGCGGGCACGGTGCATGTACGGTGCGTTGAGTGCCATCTTCCTCTGCGTCAACGTGGTTTGCGCAGCTCTCGGGGACCGAGGCGGCGGCGGGAGTTTGGGGGAGCGAACCTGGGATCTGGTCCTGTTTCGAGTTCTAGTCAACGACTTGCTCTTCATCCTGGATGCAATCTTACTGGCCGCCGTGCTGTTGCTCCTGACACGACACTCTCGCTCCACCAGCCCTTACCTGATCAGCAAGGTGAGCTAATGTGACATGAAAATGTCCTGATGACGCAATGATTTTAAAATATTAAAATGCAGCAATAAGCATTTCAGTGTCAGATCAACAGAGAAATCATAGCTCAGACACTTGTTACCATCCTCAGTACTTCCTTATGACAGTCCAGGCTAACAGTGTTCTTTGTACCTGAGCAGGGGACCACAGTGTGCCGCACAGCAGCGCTCGGAGCAGCAGTTATCTTTTTGTATGCCAGCCGAGCCTGTTACAACCTGACCGTCCTCATGCTGTCCCAGAACTACCACGTGGAGTCGTTCGACTTCGACTGGTACAACGTATCTGACCAGGTAATCATCCAGTGTTTGGGCCCCATTCTTCATCTGTGGGTAACCAAGTTATCCAGATAAGAATGTTTTGACAGAAGTCTGTATTTTTTGTTCTTCTGAGCTGGTTTAAAATGTGTCTGTAACGGTTTGAGTGAAGCCCATTTCTGATACTAATTGTGGATATAATCATAATTTTAGAAGTTGCAGGTTATTGAGAAATCAGTATATGTTGGTGTAATTATTAGAATTTCATTTTCACACTTTCATCATCCAAATTTAGTCAGCCAATGATATGAGTGCTGATTGTGGTTTTGACTCTCTACTCATGTTGCCTTTCTCTCAAAGTAGAAGCGAACTGTTATTCAAGCCTGGATTAGTTAAACCACATTTAAAGAACTGTTCAAGTTGGTGGTTGTAATGCTAATTATGAGTTGTTCTTGGGTACAAGTATTACTAGCAGTGACCAGTGAAAATACCAATAACCTACTAGATAACCCCTTTTTGTTTGTTTGTTTACAGGCTGACCTGCGTAATGAACTGGGCGACAGGGGCTACTTGGCCTTCGGTGCCATCCTCTTCATATGGGAGCTGCTACCAACCAGTCTGCTCATCCTCATCTTAAGAGTTCGCCAGCCTACCCAGGAGGTACTCAAGAGACTGTCAGACAGGCGCTGGAGTGAATGTCAACTAAATAGAGCAGTTCTAACCTTGTTTTGTACGTTGTCGCGGTCTCTCGGGAGATGTTCTACATCTATAAACTACAAGTGAGACTGGTGCGACGTAGGATTGTGCTGTTTAATTCTGCTTTGTGGAGTTTGAGTCACCATCAGTCATGTAGCAAACATTGTCACCACTGCTAGCTACAGTAGTTAGGAAGCTCATCAATTCACAATAAGCAAGTGTTGATTTTAGCAAAAACTTCAATTAAATCAAATTAATTAAATTAATTAATTTTGTAATTGGTTTTTCCAGCCATCCATTTTTTCTGCCACTTATCTGGGTCCAGGTCACGTTAATGAATTCATCATATTAAGCATTATTTTCATATACAGCTGGGAAGTTGTACCCTTGTTGTCCCTACTGGTGTTCTGTCATCCTTTGATTGGTATGACTGTGAAAAAGGGTATATAATTGCATTCTATATTGTATTGAAAAGGTCTGTAGAAACCCTGTTTAGAAATGAATGATCGGCACAGATTCCGTGTTGTCTCTGATCCCCGCAGGTCAGCAGCATCAACAACAGGGCCCTACCTCATCCATATTTCTTTGATGACCCTCAAGCCGGGGATGAGGATGTACCTGTTCCCTGGGCACGCGGTTCACACCCACCCTCGAGGTACTATCACAGCCAACACCTCAGACACACATTTGATCTCCCTTTGTTGCTCGGTGTCTGCAACATGTATGTCTTAAAATCAAATCATCACCAGAAGGTACAGCTGTCATCTGTCGCTTCCTCTTGTTCTCGCTCTGTTTCAGCTGGTACGGATCAGAGACTGCTCCTCTCCTGTTCGCCAGCAATCCTCCAGACCAGAGCCACCAGCACCACTCTTTCTACTCCACCCCCCAGAACTGACCCAAGCAATCGAGCTCGCGACGTCCTTGATGATCTCAAGGACAAACTAAACACAGCAACCAGCCAGTAGTACGGCACCTCCTTCTGCGAGCAGTTGTTTGCACTGAAAACCTCAGGAAATCCTCACCAAACAGCAGATATGCACCTTCTAGTTTTCGAAGAGAGAATACTATATTTAAAATAAAATGAGCTGACGTTTTGTAGCTCAAAGGGAACAAACTCGGCGGGACAATCCCTGCCAGATATGAATGGCCAAATATTGTGCTCAGTGATCTCCTTATAAAGGTTAAGCTGAGATTCAAAAATAGTTATTGTCCCAAGAATGTGGATAAACAAGATAATACCTCTTATTATTCCTTAAAACGGCACATTTAGCTTCATTAGCATTCCTTATTGAATAAATAAGTTAATAAGCTCGCAGCATGTGATAACCCCTGGTAACAAACATCCACATCCAAGGAGGGTAACCTTTCTTACACTGTTACAAGTGTATAGAAAACACTCAAATCCAAATGATCAAGTGACATTTGGTATTTACAGAACAGGATAGTTTCTAAAATATTAACATCTCTAATAAATAATTCCAGCAGCTTCTCTTTAGTCTAATCACAGATCCATCAGTCGCTGTAGGTATTCGCATTGCTGCAATGTTTTTTTTTTGTTGTAAGTTTTCTTTTGGACCAGTGTCTATTCTTTTGATTTGTACATCCCATTTGTTTCATTTTAATTTTTTCCGAGTTGATTTTGATTCTTATTACTCCCTTCCTGTGTAATTATATTTTGATGGAAGTTTAATTTATTTTATAATTACGGTTCTGCGCTTAACTGTAGCTAAAAATCAAATGTTTTTCTGCTTTATGTCTTTATTGGAATGAGGCTTCCTCATAGTGAGTCACTAACCTGTGGGTTTGACTTTACCGCGTGACTGACATTTACTGTGTAAAGAGCAAACCTATAAAAACAAAAATGAGCTTGTTCAGCCTGTTGCTAAGCAGAAGACGTATGGATCAAACAAGCTGCTGCGGTTATAGAACTCGATACAGCAACCCTGGATAATTTGAATGTTTTGTTGATTTTCAATGTTAAACTACACTTAAAACACTACAACTGTTTTTACACGTTTACCACAAACCATGTTTACTTCATTAGAGCCAAATGTATTCCAAAGCATGCCAGAGTGGTTCGGATTATATTTTTACAACCTTCCAGTCAACCAGATTAAAGTTATACCTGCGTGTCCAATCAACAGACAGATAGGTAATACGTTGGTGAACATCATGTCTGCTTTTATTTTTGTTTTTTTATGTTATTGTATGAACTTCTATGCAAATTTTTAAAAATCTGTTTACTCTTTTCTTAAAAATTCCTGGTAAATTTCCTGGAAAGAAGCGTGTAATTTGGTGCTCGGTTGTAATTTTACAGGAGTTTGAAGATTTGTTCTCTGTAGGGCTTTTGATAACTCTTCTCACAGGAATTCAACAAAACACAGTTTGTCCAGGGGTGTCCAGATGTTTGCATTCCACTGTACTGCACATTATACGATTTGATCTGTTGCTGTAACTTGTTCACGGGGTCAAATAGGTGTTAACTACATCCTGCTGTTAGGCAGTGGTTTCCAACTTTTTGGCTCGTGAGTGTCGACTTGTGAACCTTCATCACAGGTTGAGGCCTCAGTGTGAACCTGAGCTGTGAGCAGTTCAACCAATGAGGGACTTTACCCTCTCAGATTGTTTTATGTGAAAGACTTTTAGAGGACTAAAGAGGTAAAATTATAAAATATAAGTGTGTACTTGTGAATGTTGTACACAGTAAAAATGTTAAAATGAATAAAAACTTATAATGACAAAAAGAGGAAAAATAAACATGATTTAGTAACAGATTTGTTACTTTGTCTTTCTTTCCCCTTATAATCTAGTGACCACTACGATTCATGATACTCCTGCCTGCCTGCAGGTTGGAAACCACCATTTAATTAGGTCAAAGTCATAAAAAGTCCGCTACAACAAAATCTGAGCACTATCCAGTCATGTTGGATTTAGAGTCTGGCTGCTGACTTGGATAGTTTCTTAGTTTTCCTGGCAACAGAACAACTTAAAAGCTGCTCTGTGGAGTTTTCCTGTTAACAAAATTTTTGTTAACATTTAGTGTTTCTCACTGAAACTCATGGTGTGTATCCCTGAGGTCTAAAATGTGTTGAGTGCATTTCTTTCCATACAAAGCATTTGCAAAGCAGATTTTGAAAATATTAAAAATCTTTCACTGTTTTCATCCATGTTTGCTTGCTAAACAGCTTCCTTTTCACTGCCTTTGTTGGTGTGTTTCCTCCACCAACTGATCAGCAGAACAGCGTGAAATTGGAAAGTGTTTGCGGCATCGGTTTTGTTAAACATACAAACCATTATCCTTGTTGTTCCACTGCCTTTTCAGTCAAACGGTTTATTCTGCATTATGTACAGATCATCCTATTAAAACTCTTTATACAGTATGTACACATTCAAATAAATCAGTATGTTACAACATCTGCAGTGGCAACATGTTGAGAAACAAAGAAACAGAAGATGAATGGTAAAGAAAAACAAAATGAAGCGAAAGCCAAAAGTAGTTGATCAACCTCCCTCGATTTGAATTCACCGGGTCGGACAGTGATCCGTGTGCTGTGTAACAACGTTGATGTAGCGAGTGTGACCACCTTTATACTGGAGACAGCTGAATTAAACAAAAATCACAGTGCAGGCAAGGACCTCAACGACAGTAAAACTACCAAACATAAACCCAGACACGTCTCTCTCTTTCTCTCACGCTGACCAGATAAATGAAACGAGACTTCCTCTTCCACCTGATTCAACTTACAAACATCTGCAGTACACTTATTGCAGTAGTCATTCTGTGGGGGGTAGGGGGGGGAATAAGCAGTGGGAGAAAAAAAAAAGTTGTGCTATTGCTTTCTGACACAGAAACAGTCCAGATAAGCTGTAAAGACCACCGCGTCTCCCGGCAACCAGAGTCCAACTGGACGCAGTCAGAAACCTGAGCCTGTGGAAGGCAAGAGCCACAAATAAGAGAGGCAACGACGAACCAAAGCAACAGATGATCCATGTCCACAGTTCCTGTTGGTCCAGAGCGATATGTCCGAGTCATGGATCAATTGTCAGGAGGGGGTGACGACGACGACGACGACGTCTCTAGCTTACGAAGGCGACGACGCCTCAGCTCAGCGGCGTTCGGCTCTCCGTCCTCGTCCTCCGCTCCCTCCTCCATCGTTTCTTTTCTGTCAGTGTCCGAGCCGGCGGAAGTCGAGTCGGCAGGCTGAGAGACTGTAGCTTCACTCACTTGATCAGCTGGAAACAGAAACGATCGTCTTGGTTAGTTAAGACAAATAAATGTGTTTTAATTTGGCTTTCTGTTTGACATGTTTACATCATTTTAAACATTTGTACATAAATAGGACTGAAATTGTCTGTTTTTGGGTGAGAAAATTTCATTTCACGTGTTTCAGTTCATGTGACTCGTCAGTTACTTACAGCTGGTAGAGTCCTTCTCCTGCCTGGGACTCTCTGTGCTACTATCAGCTGAGGGGGATGAAGCAGAGTGGGTCGTCCCGCTGGCTTCTCCAGCGCCGCCCTCAGCCCGCGGAGGACTGTGGAGGAAACAGCAGCACAGAGACAAAAGAGTATTCAACTGAATGTGACAATTTATGGAGGGAAAAATATATATGAAAAGGCTTATGTCATAGAAAACATTTGATAATAGTGCAACAGTGTGGGGGTTTTAATGATTTTATCTTTTCCAGAAGTTAAGAGTGTCTGTAGAGAAGGTTCAGTTACGTGAGTGTGGCGACGGTGCTGAGGTAGTGGTGGATGTTGAGCATGGCGGCGTCCAGCAGGGTGTGGATGTTTTGGAGACACTGGAGTCTGGCCTCGAGGCCCC
The DNA here is from genome assembly GCF_914725855.1 of Thunnus albacares. NCBI lineage: Eukaryota > Metazoa > Chordata > Actinopteri > Scombriformes > Scombridae > Thunnus > Thunnus albacares. The sequence goes on from NC_058115.1 coordinate 8,229,050, forward strand.
GTCGGCCCTCTGCCTCCAGCTCCCTCAGCTCCTCCTCTGACAGACGGGACAGAGACGGAGGAGGAGGAGGCATCGACGATACTGAAGGAGAGGAGAGAGGAGTTCACACTGACCGGTCCAGATAAAATAAACTCGGCTGACATGTTGACTCAACAAATGGGTTTGTGTAAATGCTTGCTGAGCCTTGTCACTCTTGTATAGACTAGGTGACAAGAATGAGACATTACACACTCAGTAGAGAATGAGGATGAGGAATTTATGTATAACAAGCTATTAAGAGTAAAGCAATGGAGTTGGAAATCTTGCTCATGTTATTTTATTTTATTTATTTACTCTTAGGCAGGATGGAAGAGGTTGACTGGACGATAACTTCGCTTTATTATTGTTTTTCTACTTATAGCTGCTAAGATAAGAATGTGTGGTGAGTTGTAAAAGGTCATCTTTTCTCAAGAGACAATTGTGAATTAAAATTTAGTGTTAACAGAAATACCACTAGTGCTTACCAAAGGGAGGAGGTGGTGGCATGGGAAGCCATGGTGCAGTGGGGAAGGGAGGAGGGGGGAAGGAGAAGGGGAATCCTGGGATTGTTGACCCTGGAGCAGCAGCTGCTGCAGCAGCAGCGGTGTCTGCAGTAGACGAGGTGGGCTGGCTGGTACCTGATGGGAAGAAACACACAACATTTTGACTACCTGGATACACTTTCAGAGTGTTGACGACACAGCTGGCTGCAGAATAGTAAGAGGTATCTTTACCAGCTGCCTGCGTAGCCTCTGTGCTGCTTTGTGGAGCGTCAGTAGCACCAGGAGCTGCGACGGCTGCAGCAGGAGGAGGCACTGCGGGAAAGGGACCCCAGAAGGGGAAAATACCAGGAGGAAAGCCAGGTAACATGCCTGGAGCCACTGGACAGGAGACAGAGCAAAACAGATCCTTACCAACACTGGAAAAGGTTCAAACTATGCATTTACCAGCAGGCGCTTCAAAACATTAATTAATACATGCAAGAAAGCAAGAAAAAGCAGACTAACTTCATTTTATTTTTTTGACCGTATGAAAGATTTCTGGATTAGTTCATCATGACTGAAAATTTTCCTCTTTGCTTTTAATTTAGGTGTCTTCATGTGGTGCTGACAGAAGCAGGAACATGAACATGTGCACTGGTTTTGACTCTCACCGTTGGCAGGCGGGGCTGCTGGAGCGTTGGCGGGGGCTGCTGGAGCAGGGGGCGGAGCCTGTGCTGGGGCCGGAGTCTGATTGTTATTATTAGACGCCCGGAGGACGTCCATGCGACAGGTGGGACAGGTCTGCTGCCTCTGGAACCAGGAGCGCAAGCAACTATCGGGGGGTGGAGGGGAACGCAACATTAGCTGAGACACTAAAGAACACACCACAATCACAAGTCACCTTTGTAGATTTGAAATAGAGCAACTAATGACGTAATGCACTGTTTGTTTACCTGGAGTGGAAAATGTGATTACAAGGTAGTTTCTTGGCTCCTGTGACCATTTCTTCCCGACAGATGATGCAGACGTTGTCAGAGGCCTGCAGATCTTCAGGAGTAGCATCGGGGTATCTGAGCACAACATTGACACAACAAATAAACAGCGACTCCAGCCAGAGAACTTACCAGCTAAGCTTTTATTCAGGCTTGTATTACTATACATGTATTATCCTCCTGCCAACATCCCTGAATAAAGACTAGCACAGCACTAGTTTATTCTCAGCTTACAGACAGTAAAAACTAACTAAACTAAATGTTTGCACACAGCTTAACACTTCAGATATGTTAGTGTATGTCAGACAAATGTTTTCTTATTAACCAGAATAAAGACTTGTTAAAGTTACTTCAATTCCCAACAACAACAAATCTGAAAATGGCATCAGTTTGCATATAATCTATAAATCTAGAGATATGAATCTAGATATAAATGAGTGAATAAAAAATGTGATGTCAAATCTTAAACACAAAATAGTGGAATCAGTAAATTGTTAAAATTACTCACAGTGTATTCATGTTGCGGATGGCTCTTCGAGACATTATAGCATCTGTTACAGCTTTCTTAAACTGCCTGAGAGGAAAGAGAAGCAATACAACACTCAAAACAAGCCTTATATATGAATTCAATCTTGGTGTAAAACTTATCAAATACTGAAATATAGCTTGAAATATGACACTTAATACCCAAACTGCTATTCCATAAGTTGTAAGACTATTTAGACCTTGACTTATAACTACAGAAAGTAGAGTTGCTCAACTAACAAAACATGTTAACTCAACATGCTCACCTCATAGCCAGATACATGGGGCGGATAGCAAACAAGGGGAAGGTGTGGACCTTTATCATGATCGTCATAAAAGCAATGTACAGGAGCACTTTGATGAAACCTGGAATAAAAACAACACTCATTGTTTGAATATGCTACATACACATGTTGTACACATGGTCATCTTGAGGAAAACAGCAGGAAAAATAAGTATTTCCTCTTTCCACATGTTCAGCTGGAGCTGACTACAGTACCTGTGAAGAGCTCAGTATAGAGCATGTAGACAGCCTTGTTGTCCCAGGGGTTTTCACTCTGCAGGTCAATAGTGTGCAGGACGTACTTGATGAAGGTTGTCAGCACCATGGTCAGCAGGATGGCGTACTGAAGCGGTATATATCGAGAGGATTAGAAAGTGAGAAACATGTAGGGACAAAAGTATGAAATAGGCGGTAAAAGGTTGTGGTGAAGCAGTCTGGGGATGCAAAATAGTTCACCAATTATTTAGGTAGACAGCGCTGTTCTACTGTTAAACACCCACTTAATCATCACCTAATTTGTCTTTTATCTCTATAATGGATGTAGATTTAAGGCAGGTTTGTTATTTCTGCGGTCTTGAAAATTGTAATGTGAATGATAGTCAGATTGATGTTTCATTGGTCAGTTTATTATTCCTGTGGCCTCAGTTAAGTGAATATTCACCTGTGAGCTATAAAATGCAAACAACTCTTATCAAAGGCTGGAAAAGAAAAAGAAATTTGGAGCCCATGAGAGGAAAACGGGAGTGGAACTGATTAATGTGTTTCTTGATATTTTACACAAAAATTTACTTAATTGTGAATTAAAAAGGTATCCAGTGTGGTACAAAAAAATGTGCTCAACCCTAAGAAGAAAAATCCCTCCCTTTTTACGGTTGTCCTCTTTAGTTTATTCCTGATGTAGTGTGACATCCCACTGACACCTTATCATAGTAATCACAACAAAATCATCAAAACACGACAGACATTAACTGATACTGACGGCCAATTAGTCTTGGCCAAACAACAAACATTTCAAACTACAATACAGCAAAAAATGACTATAAAAGAATGACATCAAACAGAAATTAGACTGTTGAAATGACCACAGACGTGTCAAACAAGCCTTTTGTTTACAGTTAAAACACACAGCTCATATTCAGCTTTAATTGGGTATGACAAACCTCAAATCCAAAAACAAGCTGGACTGAGGCTCCTCTGGTAATGATGCTGTGACAGGCATGGTTGACGAACAGAAAGTCCAAGACACCCAGCAGAGCCATGAGAGCTGGAGGAAGTAAGGAAAGAAAAGGCTGAATTAGTCTTTTAGTCTGTTATGGGGCTCCATTTAAGTGTGGAGCACCTGGCTCCATAAGCACAGACTATGATTTGCATACAGTTTCATTTAACCAAAAGACTTACTTTCAAAAAGATACAATCAATGGATAAGAAAGAGAAGTAGAAGAGAGATGAGGGAGACCAAGAGAAGTGAAAGATAAAGAAAAAAAGGCCAACGCAGAATTGTGGTAAGAATGATTTGTGTCTTGGCTGATAGCGTGCACTTACATAATACTCTGAAGTGAAAAATCCAGGATATGTTTGGACTTCGTTCCATCTGACAGAAATAAACATTGTTAACATGTAAACAGAAGCATGGACAATCACAGAAGTGTATTCAAGCACTACACAACCCTACAACACCGTTACAGGATCTTTATACACAATTTAAAACTGGAATTATCGGTTGCAAAATGTCTAATAACAACGTTCAACTCTGCAACCTTTAGTCACACGCCATCTGTCTCATCCTTTGTCCAAAGTTCCCTCTCTACCTTTAAACAACATCCTGTACACGGATACAGTGGGGAAAGGATAATGCGTCATCACTCACAAAGTCCACCCGATCCTCAGCCAGCCAATGGAAGCACTTAAGGAAGAGCAGAAGAGTGAAGAGGGCGACGAAGCGGGGGGAGAAATCATCCCTAAACACAGTGAATGCCAGGCACGTCTCGGTCACCGCGTACCAGGAGCGCTCGATGAGGTGCTGATGGTAGAGGCAGGTAACGTGTTAATGCACACATATGACAAAAGGCTGATCCGATACACTGTCATTTACAGCTGAGGCCATGCATCGAATATTAAGTGTTACAATGTGAAAAATAAAAACGGAAAATACCTCCATTTCTGCAGCCCTTAACTGTCCAAAAAAGACCTTCCTCATGAACTTTCCCAGCAGAAACACCAACACAAAGGCTTGAATGTACAACACCTGAAAGCAGAATTGGAAAAGCAGATTTGAAAGTTGGAAGATTTTAATATTGGTACAATTTTAAAGTCATTTAAACCAAACTAAAGCTTTGATGTTTACCGCCATGCTGGGGCTGCTCTTGGTGAGGTAGACCACAGTCGGGTAGAACTGGTGTTTGAGGAAGTAAGCGTGTGCCACCACGGCTCCAGTCAGTGCCAGACTGGTGGCGGTCACCAAGGCTGCTCGCACCATCTTGGACTCAGCTACAGATACTGTGGAGAGGAAACAGATGATAGAGGGGGAAAAAGAACAACAGGTTGTGGAGTGTGAAAGCTGACAAATCAAGCAGAACAACATGCAAATAAAAGGGTAACACTTTGTTGGAATGTGATCATTTTGGTCAGATATCTCTCTACTATGTATCATTTAGACATGTGCAGTCAAACAGGTTTATATTTTTAATTTATCTACCAACATATACAAGCTTTTCCATGGCAGGAAAATACCACACTGAGCTCACCAACAGCCAGGGAAATTACCAAACCGTCCACCTCCCTTCCTACAACCATGAAGCATTAAATTATAAGATAGTTTGGGATTTCAGGAGCATTAGGATGCAGTAACGCTGATCTGTTGTATCTGAGCCTCTATGTTTGTTTTACTTGTTTTTCAATGAGGAGTGTCTGTTTGCTGCAGGCATGACAGCACTTGTGTCTCCCTCAGATTTGGGTGAAAAGAGTAGAAAGTCCATCCTTTAAGGAACTGAAAAATAGGTTTCAGCCGCAGCACAACGGCTGAAAGTTTCTTTATCTTGCTGTCCGTGTTGCTCTGTTCTGAATGGTAGGTTATGTGTGAATTGTGATAAAAGGCATCCAACCAGGACAAACAGCAACACTCGAGATTATACAAGTACAAAATTATTTACAGATATACAGATGTAAATTACCAGCATTTCATTTTTTTAAATAAATAAGACAATTTCTGAAGCAGCTACAGGTCTTTTTGCACACATTAGCACAATAAACGAGAAACTAAAATGGTTAAATATTAATTATTAGAACAATCCTTTATATTGTGCCATTTGTCCCTCAGAATAAAATCCAGGTGAAGACAAATGATAGGTCTCTTCATATTTTACTTAATCAGAGGATGTTTCAGACACTAAATGTTGGATTTTAGGGAAATGAAGCATCTCACCAATCTCATTTGGCACTTTCAAAGATTACACTCATCAGCTCTACATTTAGATTAGATTTACATTTAGTCTTTGTATAATGTCCCATGTCTCAGACGACACGGACTGATGTCATTTTGATTTGACTTGTGGTAATCTCTCAAGTGCAAAGCAGCATTTTCAAGACTCTGATTGGCCCACGTGGAGGCACTACAATCATAGGTCTAAACAAAGTGATACTGGCGGTGAGCGGGACAGCATCACTGGTGGGAATCAACATGTTTAAGGTTAACTTGTGTTTCAGATAAATAAGAGAGTGAAGATTTCCTCCAGGGTTATACATTATCCACACTTGTTCTCCAGTGTCAATTACACACTAGTTTGCTAACAGAGAGCCTTTGGGACTGTTTGAGTAAGATCTTGTGAGAAAAAAAACACTGAGCCGTCAAGCTGCCAGGTGATCCAAAGTGTTGAGTTTGAGCTTTTATGAATGACATACTGATCAGCACCTTTGAATGGGTCTGTGGCCTTGTTTTCAAGGCAAGATATAATGTTGTACTCATGTATGAAATGCTACAGCTGATACACTATTACATTTCAATGCATATGGCTATCTATCGTTTGTTAGGCCACACACATTGAAATAAAATGTATCTATATACAATGAGCAATATAATCTAGTTACAACGCATCAATGTACCTAAAATGTTCAAGATGTGACTGTTTCTTGCTTGACTTTATTTCCCTCCTGCATAGATGCTAAGCAGTTAAGTGCACCCCTACTACTGCAGCTATCCCATCATTGCCTCCTAAGCAATATAATAAATTATCTAACGTTTAAATCTGAGTAAATACCAACACTTGCTTCCCTGGTGAAGATGCAGCTCTTTTAGCTCCCTTAGCTCGCTTACCTTAAAGCTAATCTGTTCAAATTAAGTTCAAGAAAAGCAACTAACCGTGACAGCTTTCCACGAAGCCAGCACTGCAAATATAAGCTAGCAACACATTACTAAATAACTAAAATATATAGTCCAGGGACGACCTCCCTGCATTAAAACAGGTAGCTAATTAGGTTAGTTAGCTTGTGTTAGCTTGTGTTAGCTATCGTTACAGCTGTCAACTTACCGACTCGATGTCCGCTGGAAGACTCGCTCCTTGGTTGATTTCACGGGTGTTTCCTTGCGTGCTAAAATCTTTATATTCTTACCAGCTACTCCATTTGGACCGTTTAAAGCAGCACTTTCTGAGATATCTTCTTATCCTCGCCCCTGCTCGTCTGGCTACGTGTTTATCTTTGGCTTGCTATGTAGGGAGCCACATCACTTCCGGCTCTTAAGGTAATTTTTACGCAAGAGCAATTCCATGCATCATGTGACGTGTTATCTGTTTTACCTGTCATTTGGTTTGGTGTAAAAAAACAGTCCGAAGGATACTTTGATTAAGATATATGCATCATTACTAAATATTTATTTTTTACAGAGCAATTTTCTGTGTTGTATTTGTAAGTGTGTATTGATGTATTGTATTTGTTGCCCACATTTTACGATGTTTACGGTAAACACCAACGTGGACCAATAGGAAGCAGTCAGGCTGATTCTAATGCTGCTTAGATCCATACAACTTATACACAATAAGACGTGCAAATACAGTTAATAGGCTGCAAGATTTTTATTAAAGAAACCTGGTTTTATTGCCTACCTTACCTCTGCTAAATTATGTTTCTATTTATTTGTTCATTATTACTTTGACCCTTTGTCCTGTTACCATGTTGACTGTATCAACAAACTGAAAGTGAAGTCATGTCCTTTATGTTATCTTTATTTCATTATGTCTAATTGTTTTCTGTTACTGTCTTAATGTCACACATGCTGTAAGTGACACTTTCTATAAATAAAGTGATGGAAGAGAAAAAATGATGCTGCATTAGAGACTTTGGGAACAATTTGCAGATAAAATAATAATGGCAGTAGAAAGTGGAATATATTAAAATATGTATTTGGCAAATATGGGCGCAAATCAGTTTACAAAAGTAGGTTAAGAAAATATTGTTTGAAAAAATTCTTTTATCCAAGGACAAAATTCAGAATAAGTAAAATCAATTAAATGTTTGACGGATGGAGATATGTGATCTGTCTCTACTGCTGCTAACTACTGGAATGAGTTTTTAATTTAATATCTACTTGGTAAGGGTCTGGGAGCAGTTTGTCATCAATAATGTAAATAAAGTTTCAAGATTGTTTATTTAGATATTTATATTAATAGACCATGAGTAAGCCTGGGTCTGGCATAGTTCATCCTTGCTCCAGATGTGGCTTTTAGAAACATTCTGTACTATATTTGGATTATTCACCTCTTAGGCTTGAAGGATAAAATGCATTTACAATTTAAACTTATCCAACAAATCAATAGAAGCAGAAAAATAAATAATTCAAAATACAGTTTAGTGAATATGAAAAACAGTGTTGAAGAGTTTCAGACATCAAGACAGAAACAAAACAATGCATCTGCTGTGAAATTCACTAAAGTGTATAGACATCAATGTGTAATAAACCCAAACTCATAACACTATATAAAGTACTCAACTGTATCATGTGTTGTACCTGTATGATTTTTATGCCTTTGTTTACAGAATAATGTAAACAGACATTTTACCTTTAATATTTGCCTTTTGCACCTGAAATAGTTTATTCAGAATTTGAAACCATCATCACAGCAGGATGATCTCATTTGACTAAAAGATGAATTTTCTAATGCAATTGATCAGTGTTTTGAATTAAATGCTCATTTGAGTATCATAAGCATCAACTTTGTGAGCCACAGTATATTTAGTGATTCTCTAAGCTTTAATAAAGCAAGCTGTAGGCCTCATGTCCTCAATCTTTAAGTTATTAAAATTCATTATTGTTATACTTGTCTGTGTGTGTTTTTTTGAGTCGGCCAGGGCATTTTAAACTGGTATATAAAGTTTGACATTAGACTAGCACATAACCATGAGTTAATAGCATTATGTTGATTAGAAAATCTATTCAGGAAACATCAGGGTGTTAAAAGAGAGCCATGTATCAGTGACACACCATGATGGTTTAAGAAAGCCTGAAATACAACAAAAATATTGTTCCGCGTCACAGTCAAGAAAAAAACAGAAGCAGAGCTGACTGGAAGAACCGTGAAATCTCAAGTAGAAGGAATTATGAAGACTCGGAAAACCTTTAAGTAAATTCAACAGATGTATACACCATTCACGTATAATAAAATATGTTTTCTGCTTGTTTGCATCTTGCCAGGTGAAAGCACCGACAGATGCAGAGAATAAACAATCACTGTTACCAAATAACTTGTTTATTTCACTGAGCTAATGAAGTCAATTATCTATCAACATAATGCCTTGGTACCCACGCCAAAATTTAATATGCCTCCACAAAATCCATGAGTGCACAATATTGTTAATACAGTGAGTATGGAAAATACAGTCATTCTTACTTGAACTCGAGAGTACAAACAAGAATCAATAATGATGATGTCCATTGTCTGATTATATCATAAATGACTACTTCTATTGCAATAGATGTAACATTCACAATGTTGTTAGCTTATGGCGTGTTAAACTTGTTCAGTGATTGATCTCCCATATCAAAAACTATCAGGTCGGCATACATAACTTTATCAAAAAGGCAGTAGCTCAGTGTTCATTTCTAGCAGTAGAGACTATAAAAAAGCATTTGTTATATCTGAGCCTAATGGTAAACATAATCGTGTCTATATCATAATTGTAAATATCTGACATTGAGACAACATTGTAAGAAAAGTGTTCAGTAAAATTCCAATTTATCTGTCAGACATAAGGCAGAGTAGTGACAGTTCTGCTTCATTAAAAACTACACATATAGAGAAATAAAATCATTTGAGAAAACAATAAAATTTGATGCAAAAAATTAACATTTGACAGATTCAAGCTTGACAATGGAGCCCTCTCTAGTTGCAGGTGTTGTAGTATTGTCAAGCAGTAGTGTGTCCGTGTCGTTACTGCTACTTGGGCGTTCCTGTTTCCTCTCTTTCTCCAGGTATTCGCTTGTAACGTTACTCTGTTACTGGATTCTGGCTGCAGCTGTTGCATTTCCGGCCAGATTTCAATATCCCTTCCCAAAGTAAGTGTAAACAGTTCAGCCATTAAGACCACCTTAAATTATAAAATCACTGAGGGGGGAAAAAAGGAAAAAAAAAAAAAAGAAAAAAGAAAGAAAAAAAAGGATCTCCCAAGCTCCCACAAGTCCATCATTAGGACACAGAGGAGATTGGGTTGAGAGGCGAACCCATTTGTGTTAGCACCTTGTCCAGCCACTGGAGGGGCCCGTGCAGGTGCACCTCGATCCAGCAGGGGGTGCTCGTGACGTCCTGTCGGTGGTACTCGGCTCCCCAGCCCTGTGAGGAGGCAGAGCAAGTTACAGAACAATGACATTAATACTGATGATATTTGCCTATTACATGTTGAACTGTTCAGGCTTCCTCTGTCCACTCTCTACTTTATTACACCACAAGGCTCTTACCTTGACAAAACTCATTCTGATGGTGCACATCTTAGTGAGCTCATAAACGGCCTCAAAGCCGTGGTTGACTGACTGGGCCAGAAGCTGAGCAAACTCCTGGTTGTTGAATATCTTGAGGCTACAGCCGCTGGGGATCTTGCAGACAGTGGTGGGGTGGAAGCCGTGGTGGTAATTACAGTTACGGCTCTGGACAAAAATGCTGGTGTCACTGAGGCACTCTGCGTACACCTCCCCTCCCACGTAGTACAGGTGCACTCCTGGTAAACACAGACAACGGACAGTCAGCATATTCAAACCTCAGTTACTGACTTGTAAAAGCACAAAAAAAAGTAGACTTCATCAATTCACCACTCCTGCTGTGTGACTGTTAGTCATACCTTTGCCAATGTGTCGGCGGGTGTTCTCAATTGTGGAGTTGCGGTTGACGTTGGACAGCAGTCCGAGGCAGAAGCGGTTCTTGTTGTTTGAAGGGTCAGTGAAGCCATCCACAAGCACACTGGTTGACGAAGCATGGTAAGCCTCACCTACGCGATTGTTGAGTTCATAGTAGACAATAGAGCACCAGTGGCTTGGCTCCTCATACTCCACTGGTTGCACATCTGGGAAACAGGTCAGACAAGAACAGAAGAGTTTGCCATGACATTTACAAAAACTCCTCTGAGGTTAGAAGACACTGTTTAAGATGTGTCTTATAGGTTAATATGGTTTTAGCTTCAGAGAATATTTTAGGCAGAGTAGACCTGTGAACATACAGCTGTATGTTACTATCATACTACACACATCTACAGCTCCAAATCAACTAAACAGAAATACATCTAATGATAAAACTGAACATTACATGTTAAATTCATTCGTATAGTTAAGAGTTAGTAGACAAACAATGTGTCTGATGCAGAACCGTATGGAAAGCCTGAAAGGGTCAACCTATAGTTAACGAGAGCCGTGGTCTCTAACATCAATCATTACAGACGTTCCTTACACAGTGAAATATTATAGCAGTTGATTCTAATTAACAACACATTTCCCAGGTTGTTACAAATCATCAGATATATGCAGGCGGCCTGGTGGACAGAAATCTACTATCTCACATTACAACAGTCTGCCCCTCCAAATGTCTTTTCAGTCCCTTCTCTTTATACATAAAGACTTCCAATAAGGACAACGTGTTGGTGTTGATGGATTCCTATCAGGTAGTCATTTTTGTCCATTTTATTGATCTATTTTATGATTAATTACCATCTTTATACAGTCACTGTACTCAACAATGACATCCTCTCTCAACAGATATCATACCAATAGAAAATAATGTAGAAAACAATTCATAGAAAGCTATTATACACATTATGTTATTACTGCAGTGCCTTTTAGCTGTCAAACACATAGATAGCTTTGCTGATTTTAGTGTGTAGACCTATTGTGGGCTACATGTGCAAGCACTGTGCAGCTATATTATGTAGAAAAAAACAAAAACAACTAAAATACAATAAACATTGTATCTGTGTCGTTCCTACAAACTATGCTGATTATTTCTATACACAAAATACTTAACTAACAGAAAAACACATGACAGCATCTGAAGTGACAAAGTTAAAAAAAATGGTAACTATGTAATGAAATTCTATAATTTTCCAATTTTGTGCATTTTTTCAACCATTAGACAATGTTTACAACAATAGGATATGTAGCATAAAAAAATGCTGCTTTCTCATTCATTTCAATGAAACCACTGTGTTGGGGCAGCAGGAGTGCGTCCACAGAGGGCTGCGTCTAAAGAACAAACTAGTGCAGGCCAGTCAATAAGCTGGTTTTGGCTCTACTTTTGTGGCAACCATCCGGCACTGCACAGCATTGGCTCGCACACCCAAATAAGCATCATTATTGCTGCATGAACTTTCTATATCAGTAAAATCATACCTCGAATGAGTTAGGATTTAATGATATAATGAGTTTAACTGCTGTTCAGAGTGTTGACTTTTGATAAACCTTTAAACTGGACTATTGGCTGGTGTTTCATCCTTTCATCAGTGTTTATATTATCACACCCACACCCATGCACTCCTCACCTCCTCTGGCCACGTTCTGCGGCACCAGGCTGCTGCTCGTTTCCATTGACTGGCTCTCCTGGCCCAGCTGCTCATCAGGGGGCATGTAGGCTGGGGGTGGGGTGTCAGCTGAGACATTAAGAGAGCAGTTAGTGAGGATAAGACCAGTTGTTGCTGCTGGTAAATGGTCTTGCACGCACACACATACGCAAGTCTCTCTAGATTTGAACAATCATCAGAGGATCTGTACCACTGAAACGGTGTCAGATTTCACATGCATGCTGAGCCACATGCTGACCCATTCCCGACAGAGATGCAATATGAGCTTTTCAAGTCTGTATTGTGGCACACGGGAAAAAACAATGCAGAAAACGCACACTTAGGTGGCAGCGGGACAATGTTGACGATTATGATGCCTTTGAGGTTAGACAATGGCGATCAGGGCTTTTCTGCACAAATGCGCAAATCCTAAAATCCTAAATTGCCATTAAAAACTATTTCTGCCTGACTGCCTACAGCCACCGGATGTGTCAGCAGATCTAGACTGGAGCAGAACAGAGCATTAGACACACACACACACACACAAACACACACACACACAGCAGCAGTCACATCCTCACACATTCAAACACAGGCATGATCTGGATGGTCAAAGGTATTTCACCACAGACTGTTGAACAGGACAGAAAGCACTGTCTCTATTAATTGATATTTATTCATGTTAGATGTATCTGTTCTGTGTCCTGTTAGTACCAGTGAGGGAGGGAGGCTGTCTGGTGCACTGAGTTAGTGCCTTGACAGCAGCCAGCAGCCCTGGCTCTGGTGGACACTGCTTAGCTGGCATTTCCTTTGTTCTCATTTAGGGGTGTAGCTTGATTTGGATGAATATAATAAGTTGACCTGGTTAAAGTACTGTTAAGAAGCTTGAAAACAGTTTTCATCAGATGCCACAAGGCACTTGCATGAGTTTCAACCACAACTGGGTTTCAAGATGAAATTTTATGATAGTATTTTAGTAGAAAATTCACTAAGGCTTCAATTTATTGCACTCAAAATGTCCCTTGACTGACAGTGTTGTAAATAATACCAATGAAAGTGGATCCCCCTAGGACTTTGGCTAAAGACCATTGTTCCTTATTTGTAAACAGCATTTTAAAAACACATTTCCTTATATTACACAACTTGAAAAACACAAATCACCAGAGACCACTGCTCATTAACTGTCAGTACGCTTCTTGTTGGCAACATGACAGCGACAATCCAGAGAAACACAATAGTTTGGCTTCCTGCCCAGGGTCAGGTACATGAGTGTATGGCGTACCTGGGAGCTGGAATGGACTGGAGGGCCCCGAGCTGGCAGGAGAGTTTGGATAAGTACCACTGCTGGCTGGAGAGGGAGGATAAGGAGAGTTGGGAGAAATTGGAAAAGAGCCACCTCCTCCACCTCCACCAGTGCAGCTGCCCCCACTGTGTGGCTGCTGGAAGGACTCTGGAAAGGTGGCGTTCAGGGGCATGTGCGGCTCGTTGTGGGTGAGGTTGCGGAACTGTACCAGCAAGCTGTGCTGTGGGTTGAACTCGCTGTGCCGTGGTACCAGGACAGGAGGGAGCACTGGACGGCAGAACAATCAAGGAAGGAGAGGAAAATGAATCAACACGAACCATTTAAAAAAGACAAAGAAAATTTGTTGTTCAGAACACTAACCAATCCATTATATGTGACACATGTTCAGCTCACACCTTTCTGCAGAAATCCTGTATAGCCTTCAATGGCTTAAATGCTTTTCCTGTTAATAATTTATTCTTTCCATTATTAACAAGGAAATGCAGCCAATGTCAGAAAGAGAAGCCTTAGATGAGCTCACTCTTTGAAAGCTCACTTTGGTGCACTGAACACAAGAATATGTAGACAAAGAAATCACTGAAGGGCCAACATATTTATTTGAAAAATCTGACTTGCTTATTTTTGAAGCTTATTTAATATGATGACTTTCCTGAAACCAATTAGATTTATTTTTATTAATTTTATAAATAAAAATAAATTTAATATGATGGCTGTCTTGTCACCAATTAGATAGCGGTGACACGTTGTTTCTTTCACGGAATGTTTACAATTATCCAATTTCAAATCGATTTTTATATACAGACTGTAAACTGTTCAAACAAAAAAATACCACTGCAATGTATGTCTTGGAACAGTTAAACATAAAATACAAAGCACTGTCCAACACCAAGAATCCAGCATTCCTCAAAAGCCTCTTCAGACCTTGATTAAGATAAAGCCACAGAGGTCATCTTTATTTATTTTCATTTTCAACATTGTCAAAAGGATAGAGCGCTTTTCCCCAGCCTTGATTTTCTTCCACTAACTGATGTTAACCATCGTGGCTCCAAGGCTGTCCTTCCAAAACTACCCAGCGAGCTTTGCTTTAAACGATATAACGTGCCCTCTCTCCTGACCGACATGTGATCCACATCCTTGAGCCGGTCAATACAGAGCTTGCAATCCCAAACTAGCCTGGTGTCAGAGAGACTGTTCCTTCAGGGTCATCCATGAGTGTATGGGATGTGGATGAGAGTGACAGAAAGAGAGAGTCAGAGAGGGTGGTGATGAGAAAGTGCTGGGAGTTTAGTCTGAGTGGTTTATGCATTTAGTAAGCCACTCTCTGATGCCACACCCCATCTGGAGTGCCTGAGGCATATAATCTAATAAGACTCCAAAAGAGCTAGTGATATTGATTTTCTGTGAAATGGAGGGGGCGGGTGGAACAGGCCTGTGTGATGACAGCCTCCTGACCTTTGTGGATTTGTTTACCAGCTCCACAGTTTACTCAGAGCTCTAGCTTAGGGATGTATACAGCTCTACAGTGGTCTAATCAGTCCCATTTTGCTATCCAGTAATAAAAACAAACACTGTCACAGTTTTTCCAATTCTGTGTGTTACATACATTTCAAATTAACAGATTTTGTAATGAGTGCATCTTTCAGGAGATGCTTTTAGAGTTTGGAAGCAAAATTGGAAAGGTAGCATGAATGAGAAACTGTTCCATTTATCTGGAGATCTTCATTTAAATATAATTTGTTTAAATAGCTACCTGTTCCATATTTCAAAGAGCTATAATGTAGCTAAGAGTATCTGTCAAATGTCAAGCTTACAGCATGAAAAAAAACACATGTGGTAAAGTCACTATTCTTTACAACCCTGTTTGAAGACAGCATGAGTACCTACCAGGACTCTCCACTCGCTTGTAGTGATATGGGTTGATGCAGACCTCCTTCTGTTTGGAGCCAAATGGATACTCGCACACCTCCAGGGGCTTGAGCTCGTGGTGGGACTGGAGGTCTGGCCAGCGCCACACTCTGCAGTAGATTACATGAGGAAGACCTTTCCTGTGGGAAACCTGTAGCCGGCCGTCCAGTGATCTTGGAATGGTAACACACTTGCTGGGCTGCCCGGGGCAGCTCAGGGCTTTCTCCAGGTCCTCCATGGCACCTTTCTTCTTCTTCAGCTTTTTCACAAGAGCATCCACTGCCTTTTCTGCCCATTTCTCCTCCTCATCTCCCTGCTTCCAGCCGAGCAGGCGTTTGACTGCTGGGCTTGTGAAGGAGAAGAGACTGGACATGGAGGTCATGCTGGAGGCTGTAGTATAGGTTAAAACAAACAGACAAACTCTGTGGTTGCTGGTCACTCCAGAGGGATCAGGAGGTCTGCAAGTCCCTTACTGATGATTTCCAACTAGCGTTAGTAGCTTAAAAAGGTGTGCGAGCGTGTGGTCAACAAGAGAAACCACTTGAGTGTGTGAATGCAAGTGTGTGTGGGAGATCAGGGGTGGGGTAGGGGAGAGGAGAGGAGGCTTTGGCCTTGTCTGACCAAGGACAGGAAGCAGGGGAGGGAGGGGAGTCAGCAAGCAGGACGCAGCTGCTGCTGCTCAGGAAGGGCCCTGCAGCAAGCTGTCCGGAGTAGGGTCACCACCACTGATGGAGGGAGGGGGTGCAGTCTGCAGGAGCTGAGATCAGGACTTCTGTCCAACAGACAGTCTGTAGCAGATCTCACCGGAGCAAGCTGACAGGCTAAGAAATCAAGAAGTGACCTCTTCTCCTCAATAACTCCCAGCTCCTCTCCACCTTGACTTGGATCTCCAACTAACTGGTGCAATCTGTGTTTTAGTCCACCAGCCTTCTGCAACACAGAAAAGAGAGCAGAGCGATGTTAAGATCAGCAACACATTTCGTTCTGACATTTATATCAATCAAAAACATTCATAAATAATATCACAATTCAAATATTTACAATTCTGAACCTTAGCACCATATGTGACAAACACTTTTATTATTGAACAGGATGATTAAAAAACTAGTTGTCCCCTTACTCACTTAATTACACTTAATCACTACCCCTTACTCTTAATTTCCACAAAGAGCATCAGCCGTGTGGCCTGACCAACATGCGAACATATGTTCATCAGTATCAAACTGTGGAATTGATACTTTAAACATAGTTAAAATTCCACTAAGTAGTAAAATTAAGTAAGAAGCAAAATACCTTCCCTAGAGCTGCTAGTAAAGAAAGCATCCATCAATTCATAAACTGTGACTATTTTCATAATGACTCCAGAAACCATATTTTCAGTCTGCATATTCAGGGTATGCTTAAAGCGGGCAAAATGATGCTTAAGTGTGGGCTGAAACAACATATTCACTTCCTTCGTTTGAGCATGTGCACTGGGGGGAAAAAGTAAAAAAAAAAGTGAGGATGCCAGCAGATATGTGAGCAGCACCTAACCCTTTTAAAAAAAATTAAGGCTTACTTCTATTAAGAATATGCATCATAGGATGTATAAGATACAAACACGAAGGAACATCTGGCTTGACACCATCTGTAGGTACACAGCGATTAAGAACGAACGAGGTGACATATTGGTTAACCTGCTGCCACACAGGCAAATAAAATTAATCAGAAAAAAATTGTTAAATAAAAGTGGGTGGTCTGCTTCTTTTATTTCTTACTTTCAACCATTTCAGAATTGTCCAGCTTGTCACCTTAAAAATTAATATTAAAGTATGTTTCCAATTATTTCTGCCCCTACATGCTCCTGTTTTAACTTACTAGTGTGGAGACACTTCCAGTCTTCCTGACATACAACTACACTTATGAACTGGACCAAACAGCAGCATATGAGACTTTATCCATATCATGCAGCTCCAACAACCAGACAGTCAAACATATGTAGCCTGAAGCAGCAGCAGCTGTTTGGGGGCTTGTGAAACCGGCCCTAGTAGAAAAGGATGTGACCACAAAGAGCTGCTTCCTCCCTCATCCCATCTCTGGCCCGATCCCTCCCTTCCAGCACACAGCTGTCCAACAGCACTGCACCCACTTCCATGGTTCATTGTTCAACATGCACATGAAAGCGGAGGGAAACCTCCAAAAGTAGGACATGTAGGCATATATACATGACATTATCAGCCAATAAATGAGTTTTGAAAAGAGTTTTTCTGACATTCACCAGACTGTTTCAGCATTTGTTTCCACAAAGCCTGATCAGTCAGAGACCCAGACACTGCTAGGCCTCTTTTAGACTAGATCAGCAGTGATTCATCAGTTTATTGTACAGGGTGAGCAACGACAAGTAACAGATTTCAACATCAGGACATTTCCAATCCGGCTGAGACAAGCAGAAACATATTGTTTGATGAACATGTTTTAGATATAACTTGCCTGAATGGACGACTACAAAAGCTGATTTGCATCTGGATGACTAACCCTTCAGATAAAGCCGATCATCTCTACAAACTGATAACACTTCACACTGATAGCTCTTTGTGTTTTCACCATCAAAGGCTACCACTCAAATAAATCTTCACCGAATTTACATTTTACAAAGTCTCCTTTTGAAGGGGGGTTGGGAGGGGGGGGGGGGGGACCTGAGGTACCCCACTTACAGATCAATAAGAAAATTAACCTTAGTCGTGATTAAAGAAGATCTGTGGTCTGTCTTACAACAATTACCAGTGACATCCTCTGAATTCCTGAGTGTGAGGATGACCAACATATTTTGTACAAAACAGAGTAAAATGCATTCTTCAAATTAACATATTGTATGATCACAGTCTTGCTACTAACACATGGCTCTTATCCAACAGAGAGACCATTTGTTGCATTTCTCATGCACAGATTTGATATATTTAAACAGTTAAAGTCACAGGATACATCCAACAGATGATAACATACTAAAAAACAGTTTCGCAGCCCTTAAGATGTAACACTTTGACACTCGTTCTAAAGCCTAGCTGTTACACAAATGTAAAGGAAAGGGAAACTTCAAGTTATAAACAATGAAAATCATCTCAAAATCACTTTCACATTGGCCTTCACAGACATCAGTTTATGCCAGTTTAGCTCCTGAGATAAACTAACTGGTCTAATAACGTTACCGACGTTCTTGCTCTAAGAAGTAACACCGGAAAACACAAGAATAGCATTTACTTTACTGTGTGTGAAATCTGTCTGAAATGCTTGACAAATGTGAAGTACAGGGAACAGACAATATGGAAGAACGAGTCGGTGACTAGTAAGCACCCCCCACCCAGAGAAAGAGTCAGGGATTCAAGAAAGACGCGTCTAACATTACACAAATCCCCAAACAGCTGTAAAAAAAATACTTAAATACACCGTGACAATACGCGCTGTCATAATATAATACATCATGTCAGTGGTTTGGCTAACGTCGGTATGTAAGCTCATGTAAGTAACCTCGAGATTTTGCTAACTAGCGTAGCTACCAGAACACAACTTGCTCAGCTTAAAACTTCACTGTCGGACGCCTCATAACAACTTCCACCACACAGTCTAACATTTTAACACGACAATTCCTCTTTTAAATATAACTTACAAGTGTTCTACCTCTGAACAGCTAGTCTCAGCTACTTCACCCTTCTTCCTCCTCCTCTTCTTCTTCCATTCCCGAAACTTTTTGAACTTCTCACAACTGAAGCTAAGCTAAGCTAGCCGTTAGCCCCAGCCCAGGATCCTGCGGATGAAGCTCGCTGTAGTTCACAACTCTACGCTTTTAAAACAGCCTCCCTTCTGTCGAATAAGCCATCGTTAAGTCACATACCTTTTTAGCAATAGTCATAAGACATTGCAGTCAGTTTTTCTTGAGGCCGTCAAAGATTTACTTCCCACCTTCTTAAGGATTTTTCTCCGTTTTCCGCCGCTTCTCCCCATGCCATGTCCTACAGATCCCGGAGACAAGTACACTGGAGAGGCGGAGTGCATATCACTCCGCTGTACTGACAAACTAGTGCTTGCTTTGGCGTTGCAGCTGGGGAGGATTTTACGACACGATGCCCCAAAATACTTCCATCACGCTAAATATAATATATGTTTTTATATGCAGTTCAAAAATAAGCTATATGCTTAAAAAATCCAAATTCTCCAGAACAGTTATGCACTTTCCTTGCGCACAGCTCCGAGTGAACAAACTTTTTTCTATCTTTATCAGTTACATCTAGATTATCACAATCATTAACGCCACATCTAAAAGCAGCATGTATCAAAGTAAGCATCACTGCTGGTGTGTTTTTAAAGTGTGTGATGTTTCCGTGTGTGAAGTTTGAATTCTTACAGTGGTCGTGCTGCGGCTCTGGGACGTCTCACTAGTTGCTGGCTCCACTCAGTCTGGAGCTCTGCGGTTTGTTCTGTATTGTTGTCCTTTGTCGTCCGTTGTTCGGTGCTCCCACAGTGCCCGCGATGTTAATTCATTTAACTTTAATTAATTAATCTGCTAATCGCTATTCCACACCCATTTCCGTGGACGAGCCGCTACTCTCCCGCAGATAGTGGCCGGAGAGCGGATTCTTCATTCAGTCCTCAAAGTCCACATACAGCAGGGTCCATGTTCAGCCACTAGTGGGCAACCTGCACTCAGTGGAGGACTGTGTAAATTTACATGTTTTATCTTTTTAATGGCTTTTAATGGCACATCATAATTTCACTGGTGGGGTTAAGGCTAGTTAAAGTCCCTCTCTTCATTTAAAAAAAGTTTCTCTTTATGTTCCTTCAGTTGAATGTTTGAGCTTCACTGTGCAGAATGATGTCTGTGCAGTTTGAAACTAGAAGCCTGTTTCCACATTTATATGGTGTTAGTGGAAAATTTCTCTGAGCTCATTGAAAATCTGATTTTAAAGGGCGGGTCTATGAGCAGGATTTGTGACATCACACCTGGTTTGAAGCCAATCCCGGTCCAATATTCAACTTATATCAGTGTGATGTGGAAACTTGAAGCCTCCAGTGCACAAACACTGAGAATAGACTTTACAGTGAAGTAGGAGACATCTTGTGCCCAGCAGGTAAGCCTCTGAAATGATCAATATTTACATATTTATAGATTCTGTATTTTTAATGAGGGAGGAGTAGACGTCATTTTAAGGAAATAACAAGATCTTAAAACATGTCTGGAGGGGATCTTTAAGGTTAATGAAACTGTATTCTTTCGTTCCTTCCTTGAAGTGTTTGCTTGTAACATTGGTGGTAAAGTGACTAAACCACATATTTATTTATAGATGACAAGGTCATCATCAAGAAAAGTAACTCAATTTTCAGCAAGGTAGTGTGTTTCCTGTCTTGAGAGTCACTCTTACTTAACAGTAAAAAAGTATTGTTGATTTTTAATCTCTATAGAACAAATTATTGCTTGTTACATGTAAGATGCCCATAAACCCACACATGAATGTATTCCTGTTTAATACAACAGTGAACATTTTCTAGATACCTTTCAAGAATTTTCTGAGCAATTTCCAAACTTGAATTTCAAAACTGAAATTTTATTCTCACAACTTTCCTTGTGTAGGAACCTCTTATTGTTAAACAGTGGATAAACATTACCAGTAAAACCTACCTTTAGTTCATGATGAGGTGGATTTACTGTTTAGTCTGAGATTTAATGGGAAGAACTTTATGGAATTGATCATAATTATACATACTGAGTGTGTGGGACCTTTCCTAGGTTGACTATATAATATGCACCATAAAAATTACAGGAAAGATTACACAACATGACATAAGTACCAGTTTATTTTGAGGTTGGATTCATTGCCATCAAACAAAACCCACAGTGCTGCATGCTGAAAAACATTACATCCTGTTGTATTTACCCTATAATCACAATTATAGCAGGTCAGGATTTGGTCCTTGACATGAGGAAAAGAAAATGTTTACATTTTGTGCTCAATTTTCTTTCAGGTTTTCTTTACTGTCTCCATCAAAAAAAATCTGAATGAAGACAGAAATCATGTTTTCAAATATAATAGCCAGCAGAGGAATTGATTAGATGCTAAAGAAATACAACACAAGAGGTTGTGACAACCCCAGTGCCACAATTACTGCAGTGCAGTTTACGGTTTACACTGACCTTGATTAAATATTCACAATGAACAGACGTAGTGACTCATAGCCAAATCTGGAAATTGCACTCGTGTATATGTATGTATATATATATACACACTCATGTCAAAATCATATAAACTCAAACCCTGGTATCAAGAAATCAAATGTTTTGTCCTCTGATGTACAAAAATAAATGATAATTCCTACAACATTCCCTCTTGTAACAGGAAAATATGCCATGACGATGCAAATATGCAAAGACAACTTTTATTTACAGAGAAGTCCAAGCTGCAAATGAGACACATCATCTTGTAAAGCTATTCACTGTCTATAGTCGCAAACTTTTAAAAGACAGATCAACCTTCCAAAACATTTCACACACAGTCCACCCACCATGTTTATGTAATTCAAATGTCCCGTTAACTCTCTTTTTAAGATGGAAACCATCATCAAGGGACAGTGCAGTGGTAACACTTTAATGGATTCATTTTGTTCTTATCTAATGAATAAAATGAAGCTTGTAGGAACTGTTGGTATAATAATGTAGTGTGAATATGATTAAAAATGTAATGTAAGGGTTTAGTATTAAACTACATTACATTGTTCTATTTATTGGTCATTGCTACTTCAGAAGGGCTGAGACATTTAACTTATGCATTAAACATCTGGATTTGCAACCCTTTGATAATTAATTATGTGATGTTACTGGATTATCCAATATAGGATCAATTTGAAAGGTTTGACTATATTAAACTTTGTCTCCATTTTTGGTGCTACGTCGTGTCATAATCAGTGTGACATTTACTCACTGCACATTCCAGTCAATCACGTTCATGCTAGCATCGCTAGCATTAATCAAGTGCTAAAAATATCTTCAGTATCGTCTTTTCTGTTTCTATTCACTTCAAAAAACAGAAATATGAAATTTATCACTTCCTGTTCACTGAGAACAAATGAGTAACACTTTTATGAACTGGCTTGAGGTTGAGTCACTACTGTATTTTAAACAAGGCTGCTAAAGGGACACTTTCATGAAATGTCACGATTAATAACAACCCTTTCCTCAAAGAAACTAGAAAAAGCCACTCACGTCAGACAGAGGGCCATTATGGATGACATTCTGGGAGCGAAAAGTGTTTTAAGAAGAAAAGCCTGTTTTAATGCTGCCTGCTGCTGGCTTGTGTTTCTGGTTTAAGCACACACACACACACAAAAAAATCCTGCTTCAGCTTTTAAATGTGTCTGCGCTCCTGTGTGTTGTTGAGATATTTTAAATCAATTAGTCAGTTTCTTCAACCAACTCTTGAATTTTTGAACTGTACTGTATGTGTAATGCTGGTGAGACCTTTTGCATCATTTTATCAGTTTCCTTTTTTTAACTTTCTTGACAGCAATAAACATCATGCATGTTCTCTAAAGCTGAAATTCAATTGTGCAGTTTGCCTTTAAGGAGATTTATACATTCAACATGATTTAAGGAGGTTTCAGTGGTTGTTTGTCCTCGATTAATTTTAGAAATCACATGAATGAGCAGACATAAATGAGTTACATGTACCATCTTTCACAAAAAGCTGTACAATGTAAATACATCACTTTGGTGGATAAGCTGACAATTTGTCCATTATGAGTATGGATACCTGTTAACGGACTGGTGTAGTGGTCTACAAACTGAGCGAAGACAGATCACGATCACAAAGGCCTTACATCTGCTTAAAGTGATATTTCAACTCGGTAGAACATTTTTACTGTTGAAAAGGCAAAAATGTCTTTCAGACTTTTCCCAATCTCTTAATTACTTTTAAATTTGTATCGTGGTCTAAGTATGACTGTGAAATGATGATTTACTTTGGTTTGTCTCTCTTAGCATCTTGTACTTTCAATATATACACAGAAAAAGAAAAATCAAACATTCTGCCAGCGTAAAATATCACATTACAAATGACAAGATGCACAGAAACTATTCACTTTTTGCAACAGCTAACAAGACTGTTAAAAATGAAGGCGATGATGCTTCTGTTGAATAATGACACTTGTAAATGTACCAGTCCCAGCTGTACTTAACACCTCATGTACACTATGTTCACTAAAGTGAATCTATGTGATGCCAAAAACATTTTTCTGTATTTTATTTTTTTTTTCCTTAGGCTCATTGTGACAAGGAATGTTAAGATACAGTTTGTTTTTTTGTTTTTACAGAAAATTCCAGTGATTAATCAAGACATCATGTCATCACAGCAAAACATGATATTGAAATGTGTTCGATTGATTCTCTTTTTTAAAAAAATTACACACTCAAATATTAAGAAGCTATTAAACAGTGATGTTGAATCTCTGCGAGTGAACCTGTGTCTCATCTACATACTTCAATAACAGTGCACATCTGTTTCCTTCTCACAAGTAATGAAGGAAACATATTTCAGTGAACGTCTTCTAGGAGCTGATAACACTCTAATTCATTCATCTAAATTCAAAATCCACACGTTGGGAGTGCAACCAGCAAGCTACTTTTGATTCAGAGATTATATAACTGACTCATGCTCAACCATGTCAGATGTGTCAAATATCAGGATTTAAAAAAACAAAAAAAAAAATCAATGCACAAGCAAAGTGTGAACAGCAGATTCCTTCGGAGAGCAGCATTCGATCAAACATAGGAACATGACAAAGTAGAAACCAAAGGGTCTGATTCAAGCCGATCTCACATAATTTCCACAAACATTGCTTTCAGTATTTGCAGTACACAGAAATCAGCAGTGATTTTCAAACTTATGAATGTTTTTAGTTCATACTATCTGGTTTGGATTTCATAAACACACATACGAAAAGATTTGTCTCTTGAAGTACCACCAAGTGCTAGCAACCAATCAAAATTAGTTGTGTCAGGGTGTCACGGTAACCTAATAATAATGTGAAGTTGATTTCCTGTCTAGCTCTACTGTCCAATGAAAGGCAAAAATGCCAAACAAACAAAAAAGTGTCAACACACACACACACGTACCGTTTAAAGGTGGTAAACATATGTTATAGTTTAGGTGAAGATTGTCTCCTGTTACATTTCCACCTATGTCAGATATTCTACCGTTATTCCATTGGACTGCAATGCAGCTACTCATATTGACTGCTTGCTAATTTCGCTTCACACTGGTTGTTTGAACTGGTGACACAGCAGAAACTTACATCCAGATTAGTGGCCAATACATTCAGTTCGCCTCTGCATGGCAAGAATTTGTGTTGAAAAGATTAGTATTCAATCAGATATTAACAGTAATTATCAGTTAATTAATGATAAAACATAATTGATGATCAAGATAAAAAAAACAACAAAAGATTGCAAATGTGACTATTTTCATGTTTTTCCATATCATTCCGTACTTTCCAGGCTGTTGTGAAAACCCCGACTCACAATCATGATGAACCAGAGAATCAGATGAAGAAATGACTGATATTTCAACATATATGCACATGATGTGATTTTTCAACATATGCAGATTAGATCTATGAAAAAGGCCAGTTGAAAACTCAGACGTCCAACAACAGGTTGATGGTTAAATGAAGGACGAGGCCTGAGACACCATATGTGCTTAATTATGTTGTTTTGTAAAAGGTTTTTTGTTGTCAGATGGAAATGTGAATATTAATAAGATACTACTGAGCAGTGAAGGTGTTTTCATGCTTGGACTGTTCATGATACATTTAATTAACCATGAAAGCTACTTTGAGTCTGGATGGGGTTCATTTCATATTTGTCAATCTATTAATATCAGAGAATCACAGATTATAGTTACATTATAGTTACTAGTGTTTTTCATATGTGTCCCATAACCATTGTGTATCACTAGTGACCCTATCCTTGTGCTAATTCACCTGAACAGTCTGCTCTAATGTATCAGCAACCTTTACATGGCATTTAGTTCCTTCTTTTCCATCATGCAGCAACATTGAAGGGAGGGTTGAAAGGGTTCGTGTGGTTTCTTCTGACCTCTAAACAGATGCAGGAACAATCCTGCCATTGCCACTGAGCAAGGCACTGGCCTCTGATGGATCAAACACTGAGGACGACTTTCCTTTCTAGGGTTTATCATTTAATACAGAACATTGTTTTGTCTGAAGCTTCCTCAGACTTTTGCAATAAAGTTTCTGTATGATCACCTGGACGCTGTGCACTGAACATAAGCACTTACTGAGCATTGGGTCGAGTGGTAGTGGATGGTAACTGGTCAGTTATGATGCATAAAATGGTCAGCAAATTTAGCAAATGAAGGCACTGAAAAAATGAGTATTTGTTAAAAACATCACTACACTGTACTGAAGTGTAGAGATCCACAACACACATTCCCACAGTCTCAGATTACAGAATATGAAGAGCAAGTGAGTAAATTTCCATTTCATGAGGCAAAAAAAAAAAGCTGGTGAGCTTTGACATGAAGAGGGCACAAAAAACGTCTCCTTTGGTGCTGGACACTATCTGTCCTGGCTGTCCAACCTGAGGCCACAGTCCGAGGCGTCCTCAGAGGGAGTGTCGAGGACAGGATTGACAAACCCTTCAAATTCAGTGTCTGCATTGTCCTCTGGGTGGGTACTCACAAAATCATTCTCCCACTCCAGTGCGTTGGAGTCCTCGGAGGCAGAGGTCGGGCCGCTGGTCGTCTGCTTGCCGCCGGGCCTCAGGGCCGCGCGCAGGATGTCCTCCTCTGTCCGAGACCTCTCCCAGGCTGGAAGCGCTCGGTTGATCCCTACGACGCAAGCGTGCAAGCTTTAGTTCTGACAGCAGAGCGCTAGCAAAGTCACTGGAGTCAAAAACTGCCACAGGGACTATTGTGGTGGTTCACATTTAACTGTATTTATGTCTTTCAGAGCACCAAACTTAGATATTTCATATGCAGCACAGTGTTTGCATTGTTCACAAAAAGCCTGTTACATGAATGTTTGACGGATCAGCGATTTGTGACCAGCCAAATATTGTTTTAAGTAATCGACTGCAGACCCTTACCTTCCTCATCCTCCCACTCTAGATCCAGCGAGGTCCCGTCGTCATTGGTGGAGCGGGTCTTTGTGGTGAAATCCCAGCTGTACTCCGTGTTGGGAGTCACCACGTTTGTGTCAGAGGGAAGTCCTGGTGACGAATATAAAATCATTAAAACAGAATATATGTTACTCTGGTACTTTAAAAATACTCTTAACCAGTGTTTTTCAATCCTGGTCCCGGGGCACTCCTGCCCTGCATGTTTAAGATGCTTCATCAGCTCGTCATCAAGCTCTGCAAGCGCCTGATAACGACCCGTTCATTTAGATCCGGTGTGTTGGAGCAGGGGTGCCCCTGGACCAGGATTGAAAAACACTGCTCTTAACTGTCAAACCATAAAGCTATGGTTTATTATTAGATGTTATGCACCTGCACTTTGTTAGAGGTAATGTGATTAAGGCTAGACGGTTCACTCACTGTTGCTCCTGAAAGCCTCAGACTGGGCTTTTACATGCTGGAGGTAGACGTCGAAACTTTCCCCAGAGGTTTGCCTGAAACAGGTCAGGATGACAATCAACTATAAGACCGTTCACTAACTGCACTGAAGACGCATAAATAACAATACTGGTTGTACAAAAATCATCAGGACAAAAACTCAGCCATCCTGAGTCGCTTCTTTACATTTGGAAAAGATGAAAGCTGATACTGTGCTCAGCTTTGTTTAAAGCCGCTTCCTTTCATTACCGCTGCAAAGTCGGAGCATTTATGAGCTTACAGATCCCTTCTGGCACAGTGAAAATTAGTTAAGCATTGAATTTTGAGACTGGATACCTCGCAGTGCTTTCATATCTGTTCTGCAGCCTACACACTGCACGGTCAAACAGGGAGCTCTTTAAAGCACAAATTACTGAATTAATGTTTCTGTTGGGAACATATCGTCTAATGGCAGTTATAATACATCTCTGAGGGCCTGATAGAGTTGTTGAAATAAAGTAATGATTTGCGAATCTCTCTTTATGACTGCCACCGAGTGATGTGGATCAAACATATTACTATAAAAAAAAAAAAAGAAAAAAAAAAAGTGCAAAACCTCATGACCTCAGCTCCACAATTATCCTGTTGTCTAATGAACTTAAGTGACTCACTTTCTTTGTTGAGTTTCACCGCCGGAGCCATCTGCTTTCCCCCGTGTCCTCTGGGCAGACAGCTGCTAACAAAAGCACCACAGATCAAGTACAAAGACAGTCAAGAATTTTGGAGCATAAAAAATAATAGACTATATTAATAAAATAAGCACTTTCTGGTGCTATATAGGAAACATGTGAGCAAATAACTCTAACAAACAAAGCAACACCAGAGAAGCAGTGGAATGTGGCATGAAAACCAATAAGGAAATCTCAATACTAGATTTTTTTATTTTTATACCACTCCCATTTTCATTTGATCAAATAAGAAGTCATTTTTCCTGCATCTGGCTTTTCCTTGAAACTTTACAGGAAGTATGAAACCATGATATTGACCAAAAACCTCTGCTACAATGTTATTAGATTCTAATAGTCCAGATATCTCTATTTATTATAGCTGATGTGACTTGTGGGGACGGCAGCATTTTATTATACAGCTGCACTCTTTTTTTCTTCAAATGGGACTTGTAGTTTTTATTTCGCTGCTTGTGCTTAGAAAAAAAGCTCAGTTTTATATCAACTGGCAGTTAATTCCTCCACATATTAGCTTACTGTATATTATGCATCATCTATTAGCTATTATTACATCCTGAACTGCCCACCTCAAATGAATGACATTGTTTTAACTCTCTACCATGTGTGCTAGTATATACTTTACATATCTTACATTACTTACATCACTATATGAGTTAAACCAAAAAAAAAAAAGAATCCTCCCTGTTTACAGAAGGCTACTTGGCAAATAAATTACATTAAATTACAGCTGTGGTGTTCTGAAACACTGAGACAGCAACAATTTTCCTTACTGGATAACAAGTTAATGAGAACAAAAGGAAGACCGAACAGAAAAATATCCATGTCCCTGTAAGACACAGAGGATACAGAGGACTTGCTGGGTAGCCTCTGCACAGGCTCAGCGGGTTAGAGGAGAAGTTGTTTAGTCAAGCAGTAAGGTAAACTGGCAGAAGGGAGCGCTCAGTGCCGCCTCACCTCCTTCAATTTGCGTTCACGTGCCAGCCTGGCGGCCTCACGCTGGGCGGCATTTCTAGCCTCCTCTTCTAGCCTCAACTTCTCCTCTTGTGCCTCTAACTGAGCAGAAATAACAAAAATGAAACAAAAACACAGAACAGAAAATTACAAGAACAGAAAAAACAATGCAGCAAATTAAAGATAAGCAAAAATAGGTTTAAACATAAAACAAAAATAATGGGGAGGGGGGGGCTGATACCCGATGACAACATGTTCATCTAACAAAGACAGATCGCTCTAAAGATGCTCTTTTAAACTGCGTCTTACCTCCGCTTGTAGCTTCTGGTCTATTAGGATCTGAGTGTCTGAGATAGCAGCGTAGCGGTGTTCTCTGAGGTTCTTGAGCTCATCTTCACTGATGGGCCTGAAAAAATAACGGCAAAAAAAAATTACTTAAAACAGAAGATTTTTTTCAATTGTAAGTTAATAATTATTTATTTACAGTCCACTCAAACGTCAACATACCTCGGGCAGGGCTGCGGACTCTCAGCCTGCAATGAAACAAAACACATTTTACCAGACAGCACTGAATTCCAGCGTGAGATGCATCTCCACTACTGCACTGTTTCAAGTGCTACTCGTCTGGGACTCTGCAGACAGTAATCAAGTTACTCCCCGCAAGGAAAAATGGAAGACTGCCATATCGCAGAGATGGGTGTGTAGCGGGTGCACCCATCATTTTCTATCCATCATGGGAAGAGGACGGCTATCAGAGGGAAGTCTGAGAGTCTCAAAGTAAAAAGTATCCTGGGAGTACCAGTATAATGTGGCTTTTAATTAGGATGTACGCCTCACGAAACACTTTACTCAGACTTATACAATGCAACTGGGTCCTAAGTAGTAGAGCAATAACAGACAAGAGAGGGAAACCCTCTAACACTGGTATTTTCTTTTAACCTTCATTAGCAACTGAATGCTCTTTAATATAAATAATCAAAACATGCAGAAGGAACAACATCAGAAGGACGATCACACTCACCTCATCGCTTTCTACCAGGTTTTCAAACTGCAAAGTTAAAAGTCACAATTAGACAGATATAATGATATCATCATGATCAAATCATCTTCACAAGAAGAGAGCAATACCAGTAAACGTATGACTCATACCTCGATTGTATAATGCTCCCCTGTGGTACTGCTGCGGAAATATTTTGACCTGTATGAATAATTAAGAGAAAATGAACACACAATACTCTAAAAACATGTTAAAGCCATGTTCATTTCAGTCAGCTGTAGGGAATGACGGACATCAAGATGATAACAGAAACAGACTTATGACAGGAAAGGAAGAGGAAGTCTAAGGGAAGGGATTCATTAAGCAGCTACTGGTGAAGGAAGACAGCCAGTGTTTAAGAGAAAGACATGCTGGTCAAAATGTAGCAGCTGTGATGAGGACAAGGACATTAAAATCAGCAGCGTGTTCCCGGTAGATCATCGGCTCTGGTTGTGTCTCACTTCCAGAAACCAAACAATTTTGTTTACAATGATCTTCTTGCTATAAATAATTCAAGAGTCTTTCTGCGACGTATGTTTAAGTGTTTAAACAGTGTTAAGTGTCTCAAGATCACGGGGACTGGAGCTCAGAAAATGTCGGAGGATTAAAACGAACAGAAGCAGTCGTTTCACTGGCTCTGAACTTTGAATTCAAATACAAACTCTTGGAAATGCTTTTCTGACGGGCTGAAATACGTTTCCTTCTTTAGCATAGCTCTAGTACAGATGATAGTGGATGAGCAACTTTAGGAAGAAATGGTGCGTTCACCAATCACGCTGCTGCAGATGTTTGAGTTATTAAACTTGGTTGACTATGCATGATGTGTTTTATATGACAAAGGAAATGTTTAGTTCTAGCAGTCTGTCTACGTCACATTACTGACATGTGACAACTCAAGTTTACACATGTGTCATTCTATCAAAACACGGTTTGTTCCTTAAAAAGTTCATCAATATTGAATCGTATACGGCAGAAAACTGTGGCTGAATAGACAAGTTACATTAGGAGAAGCACAGGTGTAACTAATAACATTAACGACGGCTCATTAAGTGATGCCAGTGTACACAATATCAGCACCTTAGAACAGGCTCCGCTGAATCTAATAGATCTATAATTAATGATATTGATTACACCTGTGATGTTCCTGCTATGACATGTCAAAATGACTGCTGTGAGAAGGATCTGTTGCTCTCTTTTGGCTGAAACTTTAAAGCATGTTGCGCTTTAGCTACATCCAAATAAGTGCCGTCACAGCAGGTGTCTGGCCTTTGACAGGTGATGGGAAACACTAACGCAAATGTTCTAAATCCCTGTCTGGTTTGCTTCCCTTCCTATGAGAAATTCAAAGTCTTACTGCCTTACTGCTGTCTCCATACTTAGAACTCACTTATGTAAACCTGTAATCTTTCTGTATCTGTTATTTATTTTCCTCAGTTCTCTTATTTCTATGTTTTTAAAAAAATATATGATTCTTTTTAAAAAAAATTTTTGGGTCTGGTGCCTTTTATGTTGTTCTATGTCCTTGTTGGATTTGTCTGTTTGTTTTTTTATGATGGTTTTCCTGTATTTGTGTATTATTTGTGTGTATTGTGTATTTCAATATTTGTCCAATAAAGTTGGAGGAGGGAAAATGAGGTGATGGGGAAACACTTTTTATGACATCATTGAATAATTAACTTGTCATTGCTGATTATGGTTATTGCTTTGGTAACTGTTAGAGATATGCTGCCTCGTGGTAAACTTCCTGGCCTAAAAACCTTTCTATTCAGGAAGACTTTTCATCTTAAGGCTCATTATTTTCTTCATGTTGTATGTTCTACTTTATTAATACTGTAGCACTTATAGTTTAACAATGAATGAAAAGTGCTGTACAAATAAAATGTATTATTATATCTCTTTATTGAGCATGACACAAAGCCCAGAGCATTATAATAAAAACAGCTGCTATTAGGAAATATTATGTATAAAAACATGACCATGTACAAGATTAAAGTGAGGTTTCCAATTTGCCAATCACTGACATGACAGATGAACATCTGTCAGCTCCAGGACTGAAGCTTCACATGTAAAGTTAACTAACCCTCAATTAACCTCCAATTTAGTGACGTAATGACCAGTAAATGATGCCAGAAACGGACAATGCTGGTGTCCTCAGCCTGTTGACAATAGGGGTGGGGTCTTGGTGTCTGTTGCTGGCTGACTGCAGGTTGGTTTAGACCCCACAGACGGTCAGCAGTCTACTGACAGGCCGCTGTGTACCAGTTAACACACGCAGCTATCAGACAGTCTGAACAGGCTCACTGTGGTATCAGGCATCAACAGTAACCAGATAAGCTGGTTCAGTTCAGATGATGCCTTCATGCTAGTTAGCTCACCGAGCTAAAGCCATGTTTCACTCACCCGCCTCCTCTCTGGATCCTGTTGGCTTCCCTCCTGAAGAGCCCGACACAGTATGCACAGCAGTTACCCATCGCATTGTCAAATATTGCTATAATCTAGCTGCGTCGCTAGTAGTCTCCTGCCAGATGCTGGTGCATTGGTGTGGGCAGCTACATCTCCAGTCCTCCTCTTCCTCTTCCCTTCACCAGCCACTTCCTCATCCTCCTTCCGCTCCCGGTGACGGTGACACACCGGACAGAAATGTTCAACACCACCACCTGCTGTCTTTTTCTAGTAGTTTCTGACAAATGTGACCAGGTTCTGACTATGACTGTATATAAATATGGACTGACAGCTCCTTAAACGTGAAACCAAAACATCTCGATCGCCCCCTGGTGGCTGGCTACAAAATAGCTCATAAGTCCCGCCCCCTCCATGTTAGCGGATGGGACATGAGCCAAACTAAAAAATAAAAGTACACGTCAAATACATTTTTCCTAAAGATGATTTCTGTCGTTTTAGGTAGTTCTTGTCACTCTGATGTATGTTCAAGTGCTCATTGTTCTAATAAGTTTGTTTTTAATTAATTATTTGACGATATAAAAAGGGGATATGACGTCATGATCGACAGCTGTCACAGCCGCTCTCAAACCCCCGTCTGCCGGCGGGACGGCTGAGGGGGCGCGTCCATGGGTGTGTCCCGCGGACACTGAGAAATCTACTGAGCAAACGCCGGCTCCAAATGACGTCACATAAGCAAGATGGCAGCTCCAAGGAAAGGAGATATTTTGGCCTCACTTTTGCACAGCTGTAGGAACATTATTATTGTTATTGTTATTGTTATTGTTATTGTTATTGTTATTGTTATTGTTATTGTTATTGTTATTATTATTATTATTATTATTATAAGAGCTGGATACCAGATCAGATTTTCAATGAGCACAGAGAAACATTCCACTGTCAGATGAATGTGAAAACAGTCTTCTAGTGTCAAACTCTGCAGATACATCATTCTGCTAAGTGAAGCTCAAACATCCAACAGAATTAACAAGAAGAAAAACACATTTTTGAGTGGAGGGGGGCTTTAAACACACTATTTAAAGTTCTAATATTCAACAGTAATCCAATCAGGGACTCAGTTATTCAATCAATCTACTTTATTGTACAATAAATCTGTCTGATGTCATGTTTTGTCATGAGTGTGATGTACCAGATGCACAATGTTGACTCATTTTCACATGGCATGATTGCATGATTTATTTATTTTTTTTCTCCGCTATTTTCTTTAATCTATGTCCTCAGAGGTGAAGAGGTAGGCATGGATCTCATCCTCAGCAGGAATGTTGTCCACATTGCTGACTCTGACCTTCTGGGCGACAGGGATGCATCTGGGCATCAGCTTTTTTCCACTCTGAAAGAGAAATGACTGGAGTTTTTTAGCCTCGCCCATGTATTTGTTTTTTGTAGTTCCATCACAAAACACTGAGATTCTGTTAATGTTTTATTCATTAAAGGGGAACATTTGTGATCTCATGAGGGAAATGATATCATAAGATCACAAAGGGGATGTTTGGTTCCTTTGTTATATGGTTAGTGTTTCTCCAAATTAGCACTACACAGCCCATAAACCCTGTTTCATACATCCCCTTTCAAAAAGGAACAAAAAAAATGCAGTTTTCCACTGTTGAAGGCTTTAATGCTGACTACTGTGAAAGAACACAGCCCAGTGGAGGATGTCATCTAAATAAATGTGGTAATGACTTACTGTTATTACATTTTGATATACTGTCCAACAGTGCTAATACAAAAAAACAGAGAATAGTATGAAATGCTATAAAGAAATGATTTAGTAAATGACTTACTGTTTTCTTGGAATCAGCCATGGATCTCTCCAAGTATCTCTTCATCCTTTCTT
Source organism: Thunnus albacares (assembly GCF_914725855.1). Taxonomy (NCBI): domain Eukaryota; kingdom Metazoa; phylum Chordata; class Actinopteri; order Scombriformes; family Scombridae; genus Thunnus; species Thunnus albacares. Next base: position 8,263,183 of record NC_058115.1, read on the forward strand.
TCTGTTTCTCTCTCTGCTCTTTCAGCTTCTCTTCACGCTGCCTGCAACATGAAGAGAGAGGGTTTTTCATACAGTAACAAGCTCTTTGGGTAAACATCTCTGTCTTTTTTATAGTCAAAAGAAAGTAAGCAAAGCCTAGTCACTGAGACGTACCTGCTCCTCCTCTCGCTGTCCTTGACCTTCTTCATCATCTCCAAGCTTTCTTCAGGGATGCTGTCAAGGCTCTGCAGCAGCAAAGACATATGGTTCTCAATACTGGCCAGCTTTTCTAATGTGCTGAGGTTGGTCACCCTGTCATCCACGCAGCAGCGATGCACCTCGGCCACCTTCTCCCCAAGAGCATCCAACATTACATCCTGCAAGCAAGAGGAGGAGATGAGAGGGGAGGAGAAAATAAGAGCCAGATCTCTGCTGCTCAGATCTACTAAAGCCACCTTACATGATTTCTGAGTGTTGTTACTACACAGATCCTGCATTAAAATGCTGCTTCCGTACCTGGTCTTCTATGTTCAACGAAACATGGAGCTGAACTCTCTGCTCCAGCTTTGCAGCTCTCGCCTTCTCCTTGTCAATTCTCTGGTTCACGTCGTTTATCTGCAGTGTTAGCTGCTCTTCATCTTTTTCACTTCAGACAGAGAGGGGCAAGCATTCATTTAATGTTCGACAAAGGAGGGGTTGAAGAAATGAATAGTGTGTGGGAAAAAAATTAAATATAAAACACTGAAATATACTGTGGGTCTGAAATTCAGAGCAAAAAAGTTTCAGCAAGCAGAAAAAATGGACCTGATGGACGTCGCTGTCATGCATAATTATTTAGCTGAAGCTCTCATCCACAGTTAGGTTAGTTTAAGTTAGTTTAGGTTAAGTTAAGTTAAGTTAAGTTAAGTTAAGTTAAGTTAAGTTAAGTTAAGTTAAGTTATCTTTATTGTCCCACTTGGGGAAGTTAGTTTTGCAGCCAGGGTTCACATGAAGACAGAATACAAAGGGACAACATCAATGACACATCAACACAATGAATCACAGAACTAGTGCAGGGAAATGGAAATTCATAAGTACATAAATACAAATGTGCAAGAGTGCAGATGTGCAAATGTGCAAGGGTAGTGCAAGGAATGCTGCGACCCAGTGACCCAAAAGGAATGCAAAACATTCAAATAACCAATAGCAAGATGCAGAGAGGACTGGGCTGTCTTGTCTTTATGGCAGATGGCAGGTGGTAGTATATTTTTCAAATGAAGGCAAGCCGCCAAAATCATGATACTTACATCTTCTTCCTGGTTATCTCCATGGACTGTCGGAGCTCCTCCAGTTTCTCTTCCACCCTTGTGGAGTTCTGAATCAGGGACAAGTTCTGCTCCGTCAGCTCCGTCACCAGATCTAGAAGCTGCTGGGGATCAGTAAAGTACAGCTCTGGCTCATCCTGCGCAGAGGTGACAACACAAGGCGAGAAAGATATAGGCCACTGTGAGCAGCGCAAATAAAAGATATACTGTAGCTGCAGTGAATTTAAGATTTTCAGCTCAGAAAAACTGACCTCATATTCGGAGTCACTGTCCAGTTTGGAATGTATGACCCTGAAATGCCAAAAAAAGAGTTTAAGATCAGGAGAGAGTTTTTAAGAAGCATGTACCAAATGTTTTTATGCACTGCTTTAAGGCAGCTACAAATACAGGATTTCAAATTTTCTACAAGAAATGATACTAGAACATAAAAACATGACATGAAAATGTATGCTCAAATCAATATATAAAGATACTGTATATATGCAAAAAATAATCTTTTTATTTCTATTGCCCTGAACACAAAAAATAAGTCACAAATGAGCCACCATATATGTTACTGCATCAGTGTGTATGAATTTCAAAGGCAAATACTCAATGTGGTGCATAGCGGCCACCAGTGTTGTGACTGAGGTGTGCTGGTGTTTACTGTGTGTCCGTGTGGGCTGAGGACCTGCTGCTCTGTGCAGAGGACAGCCTGGACTCTCTGATAGAAGGCAGCTCTCGACCTGGACTGGATGCCTTGCTCTCCAAATCTGTGTGCATGTTAATTGATTTAAAAAACAATATCAAGGTATTGTGTCACCAGTATTGTTCCTAACAATCTACCTCATCATTATTCTAAAGTACTTGCCCTGCCTCAGTGCTGACTCCTCAGGCTCCATGCTCTGCTCATTCGGAGCATTTCCATCAGACAGGACGTTAGCTTGCCAAGCCTTGTCCCTCTGGGCCTCCTGCCACTCTGGAGGAGACAACTTGAACAGAAGCTCCTTGTATCTCTTGTAGTCTTGTAGGATTTCTTCAAAATTGGCGAGCTCACTGTGGAGATGAAAGAGTAGATTTAGATCCGCATAATGTGCCACCACATTCAGTAACCAAGTAGTCACTGCAAATTCATAATCCCAAATGATTCATTTTTACTATAATTCTTCTCTTTGTAACTTTGTAACTATACAGTACCAGTATATTAATTGTAAAACATTATCAAAGTGCTACCTTTCTATTATTCCTATTTCCGCTGTCAGTTTCTTGATCTCAGCATTCTTCTCCTGTTTGGACTTGGCCTCCTGTTCAAAACTGACAACAGAGACCACCATGTTTACTGTGCATTTTCAAGCTGCGTATGAATACACAGCCTGCCTTCAATAGTCATTTAACAGGAAAACACAATCTTAAGAACCATACTTCTATCTTTAGTCACAATGATAAGGTAAGACAACACCTTATATCTAGATTCTTCTTACAATGTTCTGGCCTCCACAGATTTCTTTTCGTTCTCCTTGAGGAATTGTTCGAAGTGAAGGTTGTCTCTGTCAATGATCTTTTCGAGCTGTTTCAGCTGTCTCTCCTCTTTTGCCATGGCCTTGTCCATCTTCAAAATCTCTGACCTCTTTGTCATGAGAGATAACTGAGGAAGAGAGGATGAGCATTGGAGATGACTGGAGAGGAGGGCAAAGTCAGTCAAACGTGTAACTACCGGCAGTGGAAAAAGAAGATACTGAGTTATCAAGTTCAGTTAGTCTCATTTTTAACGACCCTAGAGTGATTTTATTTCAAAGCATATAAATCCTTTAATTTGCTTCATTCATTACCAATCTTTTTTTTTTTTTAACTCCCATTTCTTTTGTTTTGGATAATAAAAATGTATCATACCTGATTCTCACCACTTGGAGCCTTTTGACTCCACATGACGATGCTGCTCTACTCTCTCTATTTCTTTAGGTGTTATCAACTGTTTGAGCTACACAAGGTCAACAAAATCACTTCAGTTGTAACACGAGAAAACAGAGCTGGTAAAAGTTTGGCTTTGCAAATGTTTTATAAGGAAGGAAATGCATTCAACATGTTTGTTAGACATCAGGAAACACACAATTTGACTTCTATTGGTTAAAAAGAACACTCCACAGGGCATCTTTAATCTTTCAACTAATTGTCTTTATTAGGGCTGCAACAACTGATTATTTTCTCAATTTGTTGTTTGGTCTATAAAATGTAAGAAAATAATGAAAGAGCCCAAAGTGCCATCCTCAAATGTCTTCTTTTATCCCGACCAACAGTTCACCACAGCAAACATTCAAAAAGAATCTGTCACAGCTGACTGAGAAACTGAGAACAATCCAGGTTTTTGACATGACTCCACCTTTATTAAGATCTGAAGTCATTTACCTCCAACACTGCCTTCTGTCGTTCCATAGAGATTAAGTCATGTTTGCTGTCTTTGATAATGTTTTCTGAGGACAGAGGACAGACAATAGTTGACATTTAAATTAGCTACAGGGTGCATGGCCTGCCTTCTAGTGTCTCAGTCTAGTCTTAGTGTCTCCAGTGTCTAGAATCTATAGTAAGTAGGATTTTACAAAATTTGAAGTGCTTTGACTCTGTACTATCTCTCCACTTACCTCGTTTCATCATGGCCATCTTCAGCTCATGTCTCCCGGGTGTTTGTTTAGGGAGAGCTGTCTTACTCTTGGTTTGTTTTAGACTCTTCATCTTCTCCTTTTCCTCCTCCTCCGCCTCCGGCTGTCCTGAAAGCTCTTTCCTCAGCTTGGCCATCATTCGAACATTGTTGGCTGTCTTCTGATCAATTGGCAGAGCCAGGAATTTACGCATCTCCTGAACATAGAGGAGAACAGCAGCATGACTTGAACATAACAAAGATGATTTTTTTCCCCTTTTTTGCAGACATGATTGAGTTCAAATAAACACACAAACCTCTTTTCGGTCCCCTTTTTCATTTACGCTCAGTAGAAAGATGCTATTATCGTCTGGCACTTTGAATGGACTCTGTCGTGTCTCCCTCCTCCTTCTCATGTCTACACAGAATAGAGAGAAGAAAATGTGTTTGAAAAAACACCACATACAATTTTTCTATAGTTTTACAGTTCCCTCTCTTTACAGACTTGTCTGCTGTACCTGGTTTATGTGATTTGGCAGCACTATCATTCTCTGAAACAACAAGGCTGCCTGAAGAAATCTCTGGTCCTTCTGTAATGAAACATTTGTTAATAATGGTACAGATGAAGTATTCAAATTGATTGTATTTACTGTATATTATTGCTTTTTATGTGTGAAGCATGGCATTATAACAGATGCTTACTTGGTTGTGGTGAAGACATCTCTGAGGTTGCTTATGACATTTGGCGCTGCACTGGTTCAGTGTTTAATTTGGCTGCTGGTTGCACAGAGAATACACATGTAAGCCTACCTGTGGTTGATATGCTGCTGTATCTCTCTATTCACCCAAATAGGAAAGACTAGTTAGACTGACTGCCCTGTAGGATTCAAAACAGAGCTTGTAGAATCAATTTTAAAAGTTGTGTGGTTATTAAACTGGGAAAACTGGGTTTGACACACAACTGCATTTCTGAACGTTTACCCCCATATGAGCCAGATCGCAGCCTGAGGATGTCTAGCAGAGGCCACTTAGCTATTCCTCACACCAGGGACTGATTCTTGATGTTAAGGCATCTCACCTGCCTGCCAGAGAAACTTTAGACTTTCTACTTCAGTGCCAATTTTTAAGTTCCCTCTTCAGACATATTTTTACAGAGAGCATGTCATATTGTTAACAACTCTCAATTTGCTATATGCAGACTGGCATTTTCTTGTTTAAATTATATTCATTATTATTATTATTAAAGGCCCTGCACACTCACACAAGTGTTTTAGTTTCTTTAGTTTTGTTTTTAGTTTAGTTTGCATGTAGTTTAAGGGGAGGGAACAGCAGTCAGCAGTATATTTCAGTCAGAGGGAATTAGCTTGCTTACCTCTATAGTAGTTTTTATAGCTCCTCTGAAGTAGCTAAACTAGTTTGTTTTGAAAAGTACAAAGTTTTGTTGTTGAGAAAAGATAGGTAGGCTAGTTATGATAAGATCTGGATAGAGCAGTTGAATGTTTTCTTCATTTTCAAATGAACTTTGTGTACTTTAAGATAAGAGTGAATCACTCCTTAGAATTGCAGTAGGCTATACTGTTGGCTGCCACAATAAAGCTGCAGGTACAGGAAGCCCTTTTAGTGCCTCTGGTGATAAACACTTTGGGCCTCGCTACAAGTTAGCACACAACAAACTATTAAACACTTCTTCAATTTTATGTTAAGAATAAAATCAACCTACCGTCTGATAATGCAGTTAATACACATAAAAACTTGAGCAAATCAGCTCCCAACACTGATCTTCAAGCTGGGCTGCTCCTCTGTGTACTGTTGTCATGGTAACTGTTGCCTTCACGGTCTTCTAGTAATCCCCTTTGGTTGTCATGGCTTGTATACACTGTGGGCCTCCAGCCTAAATGTCTGTATGTATTTATTTAGTCTTTGTATTATGTTTACTATAATATATAACATCTGACACTGCTGTCACTATTGTCTTTGATACCATCTGAAGGTGTCTTGTGTTTTTGCTGAGAGATTTTACGTCTTGTATATTGTAAGAGTTTTATTGGTTATTTGATGACTTAAAAAATAAATGATTAAAAATAAATGTTACTTTTCATTTCATGGCTACCCAGCTAACATTTGGCAGAGATACAGGAAGAGATTGAGCTTGCTCATCGATTCTGTGGGTCAATCCGATTCATCCTCCACTAGATGGCACAAACAGATCACTTCTGTTGCAGGCAGACCTCTGTATGTCCTTACTGTCTTGGATTATCTTTTTGAAAGGAGAAACCCAGATTTCAAGACTATAAGGGATCCTGCTGTTTGTATTTTACAAGTTGACTGGTGCATCTTTTAGTGATGATTTCTCCTGAAGTTAAGTTGACTTGATTGCCGACGCTTCTTTTAGTTCATTGAGTGTGCAAGTGAATATACTTAGAAGCCGATACTGTACAATCCCTCCCACGCATCCACACATGACCCTGCACATCTCAGCTTCAACAAAGCAGCCCACACACTACACTCGCTTGTAGGAAATCCCAGTGTCAGGTTAAAGTAATGCAAACACATGGGGGAGTGTTGGCTCTCACAACAGAAAAGGGCACGCTGTGTAAGGAGAGAGGAACTGTGTTTTATTCGCATTTGAAGGAACTGTTATAGAGTGTTTTTAGACTAAGAATTTAACATAATGTGTCATGTGAACAAGCAAAAAGTATAGTTTACACCTCCTGCATGTTGCTGCCTTTCACCGTGGATAGTAGTGGTTGCTGTAGTATGAAGATGCTGTGAAGGTTTCTTCCAGCTTTGCATGGGTTTTTTGAACATTACAGATTGCCTCCACCTCCTCCGCTTTGTAGCCCAAAGACAGTGGATATTTGGTATTATATAAGAGGTGAACATTCAGCCCACTGTGCATAATGAGATCAGCAGCTTTTCTTTAAACATAATTAACATCGACACCTTCAATAAACACAAATGCATTTTAAATAAGGACATAAGTGCACACATAGCCTATTACCAGACAATTGAAAATACATAGAAAAAAAGTCAGAAAAGAAAGCATTTCTCGGTTAGTGAGCAACATTTTGATTTAAAGTCTGTCTAAGAATAAATATAAGATAGACAGGTTCTTAAGAGTAAATTCTCTCCCTCGTGTCTTGCAGTGACTTTAGGTGGCTGAGTCAAAAAACAGCACTGACCTCCTGTCATGAAACTAACATTAGAGCAGAGTGGGAGCTGCCACACTGTCAGGCAGCTGTTGAGGTGGCTGTGAGATGCAGACTGAGCTGCAGGGCTCCAAACTGAGACAGCATTTGCTGTTTCACACAGCTGCTGGAACTTCACTAAAGTTCACCAAACCACATACTAAAAGTCATCAACTGTATAATTAAACAAAAAAGTCATAATTTCTGTTCAGAGTCAATAAGCAACAGTCACAGAAGTTTGCAAAATAGCATATGCAAGCACGAAGGATGAATATGTATTTGTTATTAATTGATGAGATATACACATTTAAAGAATCTTCCTAAATTATAAATTCTAATTCAATTTCAATCGCTTTCTAATTATTAAGTGACGCTACTACTTTACTTTGTTCCATTAAAGATCTATTGAAGAAGTGATTATATGCATGTTGTCGATGTGATGAGGACCTGCAAATGCAAATATGTTAATTATATTAGATTGATAATTAACAGTTTTTGGGGATTTATTCTCAAATTTGGAAACACATACAGTATATGTGTTAAAATATTATAATCTCAAGGTTCACCTCCTAGCTTTTCCCCCAGAACTTTTGGCCATATCATATGACATTCTTCTGAGAGCTTGCTCAGATGTCATCATATGACCTATGTACGGACCTTCGGTCAGGTTATAACAGTATGTGACCACTTACAGTACATTAGGTTAAGTGATGACACCCAAGCAATTTCTATTGGCTGAAGGAGGCCAAGGGATACAGTTGAAAGTTCTGGGAAAGAAAACATTGTTAGTGAACTTTGAGTTCAGAATATTTTAACACAGATTGTCAACCAAACATGTATTATTGTAAGCTTAGCCTTAGTAAATCTGACCATGATAACTTCACTAAGCACAAAGGGCTATGACATGATATCAGTTCAAATATCAAATAAAACTCACAGTAATAGGAGTTCCACAGATAAACAACGACACATGCTCATACATGAATAATGAAGCAGAAAAGCTCTATTTTCTCCCACAGGATTAAGGGTACTAAAGGTATAAAGGTGTACTTTTGGCTTTGTTTGTCCTTTTATTGGTGTAATGACAGTTTCTAAATGACAGTTTGATTTTCTGAGCTTTGGCAAACAGAAAATCTGACAGCTAAAAGTGAACTATGCCATGTTCACCCCTATTATATTAAAACACTTTTAATCAAGCAAATTTCTCTCCTCATTGAGCACCAGCTGTAGACAAGCAGTCAGTTCTCCTTCAGTTTTTCATTTTGTGACCACATGGAAGGCTTTACTGACCTCACTGCAGCTCTTTGTGTTGTACTTGATAGTTTTTGCAGTGGCTTTAGAAATCGCCTCCGTGGGAGGTGATAAGAGGGAGGCAGAGAAAGGGATCAGGTTGGATTTAGGGGACATACCGTAATATGTCCCGTTGTACTGTAGTTGAATTATTGTAGGTCTAATAAGTGTCAAAGGGTCAAACATAAACCCAGACATAAGCTCAGAATCATGTAATGAGAACGTAGCTACTAAATGTAGATATGAAGACGTGTCTTGCTCTGTGGTTATGAGTGCCAAGATGTCCTCATATTAAATAATAACTGATCTATAAAATATTGTTGAAATGATTTGCCCCGTGTCTTCTGACAACCTGCTATTTCTCCAGCAGCCAGTAAAGGCACATCTATTCCACGGCTCTCATTTGATTTTGTCAGCCATATCATAACTCTAATAACATGTAACAGCCACTTACAGTACATTACTACCCTGTTTGACCAGTGTTTGGCATAGCACCAATGCCACCATCAACATGTCAACAAAAACTCAAGACCTCAGTTTGACAAGTGCATTTCCAACTCTGACCTCTGCATTTGTTTCATCGCCTACTGAAAAAATTATTTCATTGGTAAAAAAAGGTTTCTGACGTCTAAGTACAAGTCTGTCTCTTCACTTTTTCACTTGTCCATGTATTTTTGTAAGTATGTCAAATAATCATCACATCACTTATACATATTTAATAAATGCTGGAGGGGCGTGATTGTCAAAGCCTCAAAATGTAATGAATATGCTCAATTGATTATATTTGGTATTATGATTATCCTTTCCTGTGCTCACAGACAATCTACTTAATTGAATGAATTATTGCACTGTGAATTGGGAATTTGGAAAGACATTTTCTAAATATAGCACACTCAGAAGCATGTCTAATGCCAGTTTACACTGAATAATTATTTACTGGGAAATGAGTGAATCTTCAGCTTGACAGAAATTGAGACATTATTCAAATCCCCCAAATATCTGTCTATCAACAGAGCCAGCTCAGTTTATTTTTGTTTTTCATGCAAAGAAGGTCCTATGAAAGGTCTGAGAGAATTAACATTTTAATTTTCCTGTACTCATAAAAAAATTGATTAGCGGTCTTTAAAGGAGACATGGTCCAAATATAGATTAATGTGAGCAACATTCATTTTTACACACATACTCAGTGCAACAAATCTGGAAGGGGAATTAAATTGAAATCTTGCCAAGACAACAGTTGCCTCCAGTCAGGCCATTTTTACAGCATTCGAAATCCTTGTTTGAAATCCTACTTTGCAGTAGGTCTTCATTTCTTTGATGAACTTGATCGTGTGTCCATTCAACTGTGTGGCCACTTAGGCGACACCTTTTTCTTTGAATTCTGTCAGTGGATTTAAAGTTTGTTTAACCACCTACAGCATCTCTGTTCAGCCATGGTGGCCATTATAGCTCATCCTTATTAGCCAGATGTTCTTGTGTTTACTAAAGCTCCATTAATCAATATTTTCACATTAAAATTAATCTGAATGAATGAAAATCTGTATGTCAAAGAGGTCACTCACAGTAACAAACCCACAGAGAATTATCAGCCATGTGGGTCTTCAAAAGCTTTTTAGCCTCTTTTAGCTCATTGTTTTGGTTTTTAACGCCCCAACATTTATGATATGATTCAGTCTTTCATTCAGTCTTACATCAACCTCATTTCTAGCAGCAGCAGACACATGTGTTCAGCAAAAGTTCGGATAAACCAACAGTATGTTACTTCCTCTGAAACAAATGACCAAGAACCAAAGTTAGTGACTAGCTGGTGAAGAAAGGTGAGCATGTAGAAGCTAAAGACCCAGACATCTTTCTTAGCGGTAGGTGGAGACCAAACATAGGGCTAAAATAAGACTGATCATTAGACTTAACTTTGTCAGTTTGTCAGAATCACGACACCAAATGAACACTAATGTAGCTCCATGTCTGTTGGTTGGGTAAATGGACAACTGTTTGTTCACACATTAGCAATAACAGCTATATAAGGTCAGAACTGTGTCTCTGTCAGTTTGTTGCCCCCTAGTGGCAAAAAACGATAAATGTGGCCTTAAAAAACACCAAAAATCAAATTGTTTCCTGAGTGCCAGGAAGTCATTCCAGAGATATGTAGCAAAGGCAAAACTTTCATAAACTGGCTGTTAGTTGATCATAACCTCACAGATTATCTCTTGCTGCTGAGGAGACCTGAGAAACACATACTATGCCCTCAGCTTATTTCAGTCTATCTATGAATGGATTTCTTGTTAGCACTCCAAACCATAATGAATTAATACTTTTTTGTTTACATTCCCATTTGCAAATTTAGGAACTTGTGAATGATGTCTTCATCTGTCAGTGGAACTGTACTTCTGAATATTTGGGGGATCCGTCCATGCCTGACGGCTTTGATCCCAGCAGAATTAATCCTCATATAATTAAAAACTCGTTAGCAGACAGACGCCTGGTCTTGTCTGGAGAAAATGCTGTCTGTATCTGGATACTCTGGTGACAATTTGGCAGCAAAAGGACATCTTAAAGGGAAAAGCTTAACTGGTGAGGACTGGTAGGCCTGAAAGTTTTTGTATGTCATCTAGCAGTATTGTGGGAACTATTCCTGAGGCATGAGTAAAAGTATATGGAAGAACCTTAACTATAAAGGTTGCACATGAGTACATGGATAGTTTAGTGCTCTACCCGATGAAAGTTAATTGCCATTGAGACTGCTGAGAATTATGGGATCCACCTCTTGCACTAAACCACTAATGACAAAGGATAATGAGCTCTTTCACCTTGGCCCACAAATTTACTTAATTTAAACCCAGTAATCACCCCAAATCTGGAATGATTTACTCTGCAAGGATAATAATAGTCTTTAATGCTTCCATCAACACTTTATATTTGTTTTTCTTCCAGTGGGATTAAAAGAATAATGTGATTGATTTTGATAATGTGGTGTTGTAAATTGTGGTCATCAGGACATTTCACTTAATTTACCACCCACTGTCTCCATTCCTTATGTGTCCAGAGTCACATGTGGTTGCTACAGGACAAAAACAGGAAAGCAGAGTAATAGTCCATGTAACTTACATTTGGGGAGCAATTTGGGGTTCAGTGGAGTGCAGATCAAGGACACTTTAACTTGTGGACAAGAGTCAAAAGTTTGTCAAAAGGCTTTTTGATTTCTGAAGAAGACAATGATGGATGAGAAGCGAAACATCTTCAAGAATCTACAAGTCCAGTTGCTCTTGACTCAAGTCTTTTGGATATAACATGACCTGAATGACTTTGAGAATGTACAGGACATAGACAGGAACTGGGGATCAAACCACCGACCCTATCAATGCATCAAAGAACTTGTCCAGTTTGTAATATCTTGACTGGTACACCAGCGTCTAAGGTTGCATCAAATGGCATTCTGCTGGCTGTCTTCCCCCAGCTGTATGGACTGGTGCTGAAAGTCCTCTATTTAAAAAAGGACCTATAACAAAGACTGTCTCATCATGGAGGTGTAAAAATAGATTAGGATTTAATCAGAAGACAATTGCATGCAAATCAGTTTCCCTTGAAGTGCTGTGCCACTCAAGGGACTGAAAATGAAGGAGATTTGGGTTAGATTCCTTTCGGCAGCCATTTTACTCCTCTGAGATTTCCCTGGTTTTTTTCTCTCTCTCTCTCTCTCTGCAAGCATTACAACATAGCCACTCCATTCACTGCTGAAAACTACCCCATTCATTGTTTAACAATTTCATTACTTAAATGCAACTGCCCACCAGTCAGACAAAAAAAGTCAAAGGCACTCTGTTAGGTGAACCAGTATCGGTTCTTTGTGACGCTTCTTTGTGTGGGCAATGTTAGTGGCCCATTGTAAATGAATTTGACTTAGTTATCATCTCTGATGCCATGAGCTCACGGTGGCAAAGATACTGGAGTAAATGACATAATACATGTGGTCACACACTGTCACTGCTTGATTACCTCTCAGACTCATTAGGTGTTGGACACAAATAGGGACCTTTATTGTGAACTACTGGAAACATGACCATATTTAACTAGTTCTAATCCAATCTTCCAATTCATTGTTGAATTCAAAATATTAATAAGCCCCAAGAAGAACATGATTAACCAAAAATAATCACAGACCTCACAGTGAAGAAGATATCTTGTTGTGACTATTGGGGATCTAATTTGGGCCAGCATTTTTCCTCTAGATCCATAAAATATGTGATGTTGCCAAAGTGCCAGTTTCATCACTGCTTCATCCCTCCACAACCACTAGCCTCAAGGCCTCATCTATGGCTCATCTATGGCTCTTCTGGGGGATCTCCAGTTGGTTGCTATTTATAGGGCTCCATCCCTATATATCCATTTAATCAACAGAGGGTCAACACCAAAGACTACTAAATAAAGCTTTTGAATTCATGTCAACTTGTGTCTTCCCTGATTGAAATGCAGTTCTCCTCGGCTCTATGTAGTGTTAGCTTCTCTCATTGTTTTGGTTTTGCGGCCCCCAACTTTACTGTCCTGGATTACTCTTACTACTCTCAAAGCATTGTTGCCAGTTGCAGAAGGCAGCTGTTTTCTGTGAAAAAATGCTGATAAACCCGCTGTACACTACCTGCCCAGCAAACAGCAGACAATGTTAGCAACTAGCTATCAACCATAGTGGAGCATGTAGCAGCTAAAGAGACAAATATTTACCTCTGGAGTTGGTGGACACCAAAGCAGAACTATCAGAAGAGTATTGGACTTCGGTTGGTTGGGTGACGTTGTTTCTCTACTACACTACTTGCTAATAAATGAACAGCAACAACAGGTAGTTCCCCAATAACTCTGAATCAAACACTATATTGTAGATATGCTGCAACAACATATGATACATAATTGAGCATATGAATGGCCATCATATATTTCCATCATAATGTTCCAAGCCCTCATACGCTCTAAACTTTAAAATCTGAATAGGTGCCTAACCAAAACACAATGTTTAGTACAGATTTATAACTAGAAAAAAATGACACACAGTGCTGAGCTGCATCTCAAATTAAGGTGCCCAGCTTTCAGATGACCACTTCTATGTAGCATAAAATGTTGACCAGCTAGCTCCCCCTAAAGATACCCTGTCCCCCCCCTAAAAAAGACAAAAATGGGTTTATGGTGGGTCTCTAAGGGTTAAAGCCATCAAAAATAAGTGTCAAGTTTCATTTTTAACAAGTTGCACTGTCATCACATATCTGACGGATATGGAAAGATATTGTGGGATGGATCATGATTCATTAGTGCCTTGTAAGGAACATGAAAGTCTTTGGGGAAAACATGTCTGTTCATGTACAACATAATTGTGACGTTATTCAGAGCAGGGATGGAGAAGAACAAGTAAACAGACCTGCTCAGACAGTTGAGGGTAATTGCTCTGGATGTCATGGCACACAGTAAATGAGGCATAAAGGAGTAAATGGATAGTAAATGAATAAATGTTTTGGCTGCAGGAGGAAAAAGTCATTTTGAAACAAATTCAGTGCATCAAATTTAACAGTAAAAAAGTTTCCTGTATGAGAGACTACAGTAAAATGTGGCAGACATGCTGATTCAAAAGATTTTTTTCCTACTCCTTATGACTACCTCTTTTCAAAATGTGAAGGGATTCCACAAAACCCTCATTACAGTCCAGATGTCTGTAATGTTCTGGCCTACATCTCAGTGTTGGAAACCTGGCCATTGGTCCAGGCTCTCTCCTGAGAGGCTCCTCTGAGAGTGAAAGGCTATTTCCAGTGTGCCTATTTATACAGCGCCTGCCTCAATAGAGAGGCGAAATGAAGCAAGATCTTCCCAGCAATCAGGCCAGGAAACTGAGGACTTTGATGGATCAAAATCTCATTTTTACTGTTAGACGTGAACTTATCCCAGCATTGCAACAGTTCACAAAATCAATACAATCAATGAAACATGATTTCCAAGGAAGTGTGCAGTGGAGGAAATATTGTTTCTATTAAAACCCAGGCTTAACATCTGGTCACGAGTGGTATTATTATTAATGATTCTTCCTACAGTAACTACACTTATTAACATGCACACCATGGTAATAGTAGGGATCCTCAGGTATTCCATATTTTATCTGGTAAAGGTTAATTTTAAAGATTGTTCATTATAACCAGGATAAATGTTTTGAGAAATCAGATCATAAGTCATTTCTCCTGAGCAAGAACATTTAATAATATCCTGATTATTCTATGTTATAAAGGTTCATTTTTACCCTAAAACTTCACCAGAGCAGCACTTGCGCTGCTTAAGTACCCCTCTGGTGGAACATTAGGGCAACAATAAAGCACAGAAGTGTCCCATATAAGAGCTGTTGTCCTGGCGTCCCTCTTGGACTCGCTGCTGTTCCACAAGCTTCTGTAACTCACTGCAATCTTTTATTGAAAGTTTCTTTCATCTCCCTTTCTGAAAAAATTAAACATGTCACTCTCACAAGATGAATGAGTATCTACGGCACACCTATGTTTTAAAAAAAACAACAAAAAGGAGACATTGTGGTTTAGAGGTAGTGAATGTTACCTTCAGTGACTGCATTAAATCCGGCCCTCTCAGTGAAGCTGGATTGTTCTCACAGCCTCCATCTCTGAACTAAACCAGCTGATTCCTGGATGTAGCCTTACCAGTGGCTAACGTTACCCAGCCACTAAGAAGCCACAACATATGAATAAGACGACTTTGGAGTTACCTGGAGTTACATATCTCGTCTTTTGGTGGTGGCTAACCGTGTCCCCACACCTTCAGCCCGCGCATCAAGCACGTACATTGTTGGTACACTGAATGCACAAACTGATATCAATCCTCCATCAAACTACCACTAAGACTGCCTTCATATTGTTGAAGTAACAGAGCATTAGTGGGATTTGTAACTGTAATGTAATTACTGAATTTCAAACTGTAATATCTTACACTACTTGTTACAGAAAAAAGTAATGACATATTACTGTAACACGATACAGTAATGTGTTGCTGCCCTACACTGCACATCATATGTCATCGTAACTTTCACATCAAAACATCACAACAATTTCTTCTTTTCAATTTAGCTGTAATCTCTGCTGTCTCGCCATTTGGTCCTCACTGCCACCCAGTCAGACTAGTGACACTTGGCCTGCGACAGTCTTGGACTTGTGGGAAATGTTGTTTGTTAAAGGCCAAAGAAAATCCAAATATTAAATAAATGACTTTATTATCTGTGATAAAATGTGCGAAACTCAAGGTTCACTTATTAGTTTCTCCAGAGCTTTCAATATCCCACAGCCTTCTTCAGTGAATGGAAGTTGCTCAGGTGTAAGTACATGACTTAAGTCATGTACTTACATGACTTAAGAAACAGGTGCTGGCTTGCACATTAGAGGAAGGATCCTTTCATAGCAACCGAATTCATTAGCCCAATCTTCTGGGTTGGATACAGTGTTTTTTCCCCCTGCTGAAGTCTCTAATGGTTGGATGATATGTCTGCTCCAAGCTACTGATAGTAAAATGCCACGAGGGTGCTGGAACAGCCTGCTTTGTGTTTCTATTCACAAGATCTACTAAGGTATAAATGTCCTTTAACAGGGACTCTCTGCAAGAGCATACCAAATTGTGTAATTATATATTTGTAATGTGTAAGGATGAACAATACTATTTATTGCATACATCATTCACACCAAAACGTCATTTGCTTCAATTGTTTAAAATCTGACCTGCTTACAGTATGTACTGTGTGTTTTTTTTTTAACTTTTGTAAGAGCCCATAATCAAGCTCATGAAAATAGACCCCAAAATTGGCATCGAAACTCGACTCAATGTCTTCATGTTGCCTGCAGAGATAAAAATGATGACACAGTTTCCATAGTGACATCCCAGGTTTGTCCTTGTGTGCGCGGGTGTGTGTGCCTTTTGTGTGTCAATGATGCCAAGGTTATCTGGTGACACCCTGATTCTGTTGCAATTGTCATGGCTCAGCAAAACGGCTCAGTAAAGTGTTGTGGCTACATCTGCTGCGACTGTTGGGGGGTCCGGGCTGCTGTGGAGAAGACTGAGGAAGCGGAGCAGGAACAAACTGGGATTGTTTCCATCATGTCCTCCGCCAGGAAACACTGAGTGCCCCATCTGAAGGACTGGGATTTGTTCATTTTTGGCTGCACAGAGAATAAAATGTCATTAAGGGGATTCAAACCAGTAATTAGGTGGTTTTTGGCATAAAACAACAACAGATCCATGGAACAGTCACAGATGTAGTAATTTGAGTTTTATCCTCCTGTCAAAAATTATATATTCAGGTGATTTCAACAGTATAGTTAGTTTACTCTGAGTTGACTCACTATTATCCGCACAGATTTACACGGATTCAAAGTGGGTGATAATTAAGTTTAGAATATTTTTCCTCCTCACATCTGATCATAGTTGTTATAACCTTTACTTTTAGCTTTGTGTTTTAAAAACTTGAAGCAAAGATGGTTTTCTATGTGGTACAAATAATTTATTCATGAAAACCACACTTGCATATGTGCACACGTGCACAGAAACACACTCACACACCATTTGCTGCAGGGGAAACATTCTCCCACCAACATTTACGCCTCCTCTTGCATCTCCCACAGGCCACGTCCCCTACAGACGGATTCAAAATCATCACCAGAAATGATCTATAAATGTGTGAACGCCTCATTTCCGCCTGTGTTTATGAAAAAAAACAAGGCTACCGCCCACAACAGCTGGGCTCCTCTGCATGCTGGAAACTGTATGCTCATGTGCAAAGATTAAATGAATAATTTTCTTAAAATTACAAGTTAATTCAGAAAAAAAAGATTGATTAGAAAACATATGATGGTTTCATGAGTATTTTACTTCACTTTCATCTAAACAGTTGTCTATGAGAAATTAGATCTCTTTAAAGTTTATGTTGATTTGTAGAATCTCCACACTGATACACAATATAGTCAGATATCTTTTTTTTTTTTTTTTTTTAAATTGGACATAAAGAGAAAGCTAAAGTGGATAAGCAGATATTATTATCATGCTGTTACTGTTGCCTCCTGGCTCCAGCTTTGTACTCAACACCCAGACATGAGAGTGGTATGAATCTTCTCATCTCACTCCAATAAGCCAATAAAATTTTTTCCCAAATGTTGAACTATTATAACCTGACACGTCAGATGGTTTGTTAAACAGAACCATCTGAGAAGTCGTCTTTGGAAACTGTTTGGAAAAGGGCAGGCACTTTCAAAAAATACCTGGCAGGCGATTGGATGAACCATCTGTTTATCACTGTCTAACCTTGTGAGGCAGCTGGATTCACAAGATCACTCAAGAATCTTCATAGGACGCTGATTGGTCCGAAGCATCTGTGGTTCTGACACAAGCGCATAATTTGAAGCCTGACAAGATGGATTCTCATGTAATCTTGTGATCTCTTTATGGAATTATTAGCAGCATCACTCAAACACACTTATTTTACTTTTGAGAAATGTACAGCTGGTTGAACTAACTAACAGTACATGTGTTCATTTGAATATTTATGGAGCTGTTAGTTTCACCATTAACAATAAAATCTAAATATATCTATCTACAAATATTCTGTTTACATATGATAATACTACTGTTATAGCAGTAGTGAATACAATTGCTCTACCTTGAGAATTGTGAGATTAGTGAGAAAAGATCCAATAGACATCCAGTAACTGAGCTGAGATGGGCTAACTGTACTCTTCAGCATACCTTCACAGAAACATCAAAGAGACATCCGTGAGTTTGTCTCACACCAGGAAAGTAGAAAAAAATAGCACAATTCCCCCAAAACCAAACTATTATAGCAATGAGGTAACAACTTTGTGGGAAATAATATACTCAATGGAATAACTCAATGTTTGTGTGGTATAGTGGGTCTGCGTCTGAGTTTCAGGCTGATGGAACAAAGTGAAGACAGAAAGAGACCATAGAAAGTGTATAAATCCAAATCCTGCTTTTCATGAGGCCGTTCTGAAGTGATCAATGCAGCACACTTGAAAATGAAGATTAGCTCAGCGCCCACCTCATTGGTTGGCTCAATAGCCCAGACCTAAACTTCATGAAGGTGTGACAGAGCGAAAATTGTCTCGCAAGAGGGAAATTCGCCATCTGCCACCTCATAGGGCACTCAAGTGTTGTCGAGTACTTGCATGTAATGGGTGGGCCGGCTTACTGAAGTAGATGAGAGGGCACTAGGCCACAGTGGCGCATAAATGACTCCCAATCACTCAGATTCACAAGTGGTTCAAAAGTGGTTAATGGTTCAGGATGAAGCTCCCTTTGCCTTTGCATGGATGACTTTGTTTCCATGATCGTGGACAGCAATAGCAATGACAAAAAGGTGCTTCATGCGACAAATTAAGCCACTGTTTTATGAATGCTTCTCTGAATGATATCATGTTCTTGGAGGACTCTTCGGTGCCTAGGGATCACACTTTAATCCTGTTGGGGAAATGGAGAGCCTTTCAGACAGGGGACAGTTTTGTAATAAGAGCTCTGGTTACAGCCTCTGTGTCAAAGCTTTCCTCTGTTGTGGTCACAGATTCCCAGTTGTTTCCATAAAGTCTTAATAAAGGTAGGAATTGGCCAACAGCAATGTGGGCTGCAAGGTGGTAACTACAACCCTGAAGGAAAGGATTTATGTCAATATTTTTTCTTCTGAACATAGATGAGTGGAATTTATTGTTATTTTTTTAGACTGGTGGATCAGTAAAGGTGTTTTTCATATTGCTGTTTGAACCCTGAGGGGAAAATCTCCTTTTAGTTCCACCTCCGCCTCTACAGGGAGATCAGAGGTCATGGTCAGCTACAAAACATCATCCCTGTCTTCCAGTTGAAGGACAGACTTCCTGCTCATGTTCGACTTTCTGTATAAAATCAAAGTCTATTCCGAGTGCTGAGGGAGGCATGAAAGTGCAGCCTCGGTGGAGAAATGCACCCTTGATGAATGTGAGCCAAAGTTTAAAATGAGGGGAAAAGGATTAACTAGCAGTTTGGAGGTTCAGTCTGACAAATATTTCTATGAGGCTCCTTTGGTGGCAGAAATTATCTTATTGGTTGAGTGAAACTGCAGTGGGCAGAGAAAAAGCATTATACGTGCCATTCCACAATACAGCATTAGTATTATTGAAACCCTGTATGAATATACTGTATACTATACTGTACTAGTTGTACCTGTAAGGGAAATCTTTGAAACAGCATTTAGATATATTACATTTACAGTGGGAGAGATTTTACAAAAATATGTCATTGAATAGTTCAATGAATTAATGAAATGTGAAAAAATTAATAACCTGAAAATGTTATTAGCTTTATTACTGGCAAGTCAGAAACTTTGTTAGGGGTAGAAGAGCAGACAGCTATGTAGGGTACCTTTCCTTTTCATGGTAAACCACCAAAGTCATTTGCAGTGGGCTATTAACATTTGTACTGGACTTCTGATGACTGGAAAATGTTCACCACATCATCACCCGAAGGGTAAAATTAGGGTAAGTAATAAATAACCACATGAGTTTACAGCAGCTACAAATCAGACTAAATCCATTAATGTATCCCCAAGTGAGTCATTATTGTAATGAAGATCATGTTGCCTGTCAACAGTGCAAGAATCAACCAGGAATAATTCAAGGAAACATAAGAAATGTGGGATAAAGCTGCACTTATCAATATTTTCTCTTTACAGTCAGTCACATAACGATGTGGAAGAGGATGTGTATATTATCAAACCCACTGAGAATCAATGCCTGACTCTGCAGTTCCTGTTAGTGACTAAGAGCGTTTAAGCATCTTTCGGCTTATTGTTTTAGCTTATGCAGCTTAGTTGTTTTGGTTCGATCTCACCACTCTCATTGACCTTGAAAACCATCTCTTCCTCCCCCGCCTCCCAAAAAATTAATGCTGCTTTAAACTTGGAGCATCTACCACTCAGCCTTGGGAGTTTGCATGAAGCACTAATGTATAAATCAATTTTTGAGTCAGTGCCATGTTGTGTGGTAGCTATTATCAGGGCAAAATGTGGTCTAATGTGGCATTGAAAGGGGAGGTCCATTAGTCTGGCACCTGATGTGCTATTCACAGGTACTGTTAAAAATGAGGAGAAATCTTTCTACCTTAATCTGTAAAGCACATTAGGAAACATTTGAATATTTTTGTGCTTTTGTTTACAATTATATTTTCATTCCTGATGCAACCGTTCTGTTTTTACAAGCTACATATTCCTATTGTAAATGTGTATATGTGCTGACACTGTAATTTGTGTGTGGTTAAGCTGAAATGCATGTTCAAGAAATGAATTAATGTTGGAGTAAAGCAGTGCCATAAGCTCTGCTCTCTGGTGTCTCATTTTCAGTTAGTCTGTGTGTCTCTCCCTCTGCATTTGTTTGGAGTTGAAGATGTCATGTTGGGTGTTTTTTTGGGGGGGCGGTGTGATTTCCCGACAGCTTGACTTGTGGTTCTGACTCATTAGCTTCTTGCACTGCCACAATGAGCCTCATCAATCGTAACCCCCAGTGCAAAAAAGCTGCCTTCCCCCTACCTGGCCATTGTGGCTCTCTTTGCTCAGTAACGCAACCTAGAAACAGCGTGGCATTGCTCGCTGCAGGGAAATAAATAACACTCACAAACATTTTTCCTAATGCTGTCAAAACAGAGAGCATTCTGACAGTGATTCATGCATTTATGTCATTCAGGCTGTAATGAAATGGAAAACACATTTTGCTATGTCATTTAGTTTTACGGGGCACATGTTGCATTGGACCATATACTGTGTGGTTTGCAGGTGTAAAAGATCCAACACATGAGATGCATTGATCAGCTGAGCAATGGCTACGGGCTTTTATTGTGATACTGAACAAGTAGGAAATGGGCCTGTTCTAACTTATAGTCATAGTAACAATACCTCCAGCAGGAAGGACATGGATTTGATTGTATGAAATATATTCATTTTTTTAAAGAAACAGTACCAAACATCAGAAAGACAAAGTTATCGACCCACTGATGAACATAGTTGATCACTTAGCAGCTAAGCAGCCAGATATTTCCTACATGAGTTGCTGGAGACCAAAATAGAGATAAATGAAGAATGTTGGACTTATATACATTTGTCACTCAAAATGGATGCTGATGTTGCTCTGTGCCTGCTAGTAAATGCTCAGCTGTTTGCTAACATGCTCAACCTGACAACTTTAGGGGGTGACAATGTGTTAATATTGTGTTTACAGCTTGTTCTGCTGTTCCTAAGTGGCCAAAAAACAATCAATGCAGCTTTAACCTAACTTAAAGATCTCACCCATACATGTTTTAAGACATGACATTACTTTGGTTTGAATAATAATTTGTATCTGATATGGTTTTTCAAAAAAAAAGACCTTGTTAAAAATGGTTAAAATGAAATCTATTACT